>NC_046638.1:22773741-23026241 GCF_900324485.2 Mastacembelus armatus | reverse complement strand
CAATATTTAGATTGTTAGCGTGGGACACTGCAGTGTGCCCTTCCTTGCTGTAGGGAGTCTATGAGACAATTCTCCACTGGTCACATACACAAAAAGCAGAAAAGCTTCCACTCAGTTTACTAAACAGGGTGTGAGGTGAGCAGAGAGTCAGGGACAAGAGTGAAGAAAGTGGAGTAATGGCAGTCAGACAGTGACACAGCAGCTTCACCACTCTGTATTAGCTGTGTCATTTAATCTGGCTAATTGAATGCTCCAATAATTCTAAAGAGATTATAGTCGGACAAAGCGTCACACTTGGGTCAGAGGTAATGCAGGCCAATGATCTATTTGTCAAATACATCAAGCTCTCCTCTAATTTCCTTTGATTGAAATTGATCATTTTGTAAATGCATGGTCCAGATGGCTGATAAGATTTATTCCATTTGTGTTGGAGAAGGTTGAGCTAATATTATGTAGAGGAGGTGGAGATAATTCTGGTCTAACTAAAGATCCAAGTTAAGAAAGCTGCTTTCCACCTAAAGTTATCTGTGTCTTATTAGAACTCTGCTCAGATAAATGACCTGCAGGGTGTAACCTCTAACTTCACTTTGTATTATCTAATTATTCAGTGCTTAACAATATGTTTAATCCTACTATTGTGATTAACTCACCTCTGTCATACTAACAGCTCTGAAACAGAGGAAGCTTGCAGACAGTTCAGGGACAGGAGTTGATACTATATTTCTTCTGATTAAACACTTTGAACTTATTGCTCAAAGAGCCTTTGTCCTTTTTCAGTAACTCTTTATTCAATGAATTGATGTGTTATTCTGGGAACAAAATACCAGAAGGGGGTAAACAGCACAGTACAGAGAAACTAGACAAAAGCTATGGATTAACACTAGTGTTAATCCAGTTAACTATCCCTGCGACTGGTCACTACATCACCAGACCTCTAGAAAAGTGGCGGTTCTAGACCAATTTTACTGTGGGGGCCAAGGTGGGGCCAGTGGTTAATCAGGGGGGCGCATTAAAAATGGCAAAGATTAGTGCTGGGCTCTATACCTGTTCAAGCCGAATACTGGTGTTTATTTTTGTTATATGAATTTTTAACATACAGGTGTATGTCGCTAACAAAAGGGTCAGAACGTGGCGCGACACTGTTTGAGAGGGGGCCCTTTTCACTGTTGCACTGCTAAACATGCATTGTGAGGGCATAGCTGTATGTGTGACAGTGAAGATGGAGAGGACAGACGAGAAAACGACAAGATGAGAAAACGACGAGACGAGAAAACAAGAAAAGTTCCAAAATTGACACAGAAGATCTTGTGCCAAGAAGAGGAGCTGGTTCTGTTGTTTGGAGGTAATGTTACTTTGGTTTCAAAAAGTAAACGTCTGCCAAAAGACTATTTTTGGCAAATATCGACCTAAAGTTGTCACCGGAGAACAACATGAGCAACTTGCTCCACCACCTTAGCTCCAAGCATATCTTGGAATAGGATATATCAGCAGGCAACACGGGAAAGTCCAGTCAAATGTCACTAGGTTAGATTACTGTAACTGCTCACGGGGCTCTCAAAACCAGATTTAAGGCAGCTGAAGAACATTCAGAACGCTGCTGCTCAGGTCCTGACTAGAACCAGGAAGTACAACCACATTACTCTTGTTCTCAGATCTCTGCGATCGCTTCCTGTCTCTCAGAGAATAGACTTCAAAACAGCACTGCTTGTGTATAAGTCTCTTCATGGCTCAGCACCACAGTACATCTCTGACATGTTGGTGCCAAATGTACCATCTCAGACTCTGAGAACATCAGGGACAGGCCTTCTGCTCGTGCAGGACTAAACATGGAAAAGCAGCATTTCAGTTTTATGCAGCTAAAATCTGGAATAGTCCAAGCTAAAAACCTTTCTTTTTGAAAAGGTTTTTCTTAACACCCAGTGAGGCATGATTTTAAAAAATCATATATTGTGAAATCTATAATTTAAAAAAAATACTATATAAAAAACACTATATACTATATAAAATGATATTTTTGGTCATATCACCCAGCACTAGCAAAGATGATATTTAAGCATTCAAAAGTTTTATTTTACTTTCTATTAAAATCTCACTTCAGTTTATTTTGAACACAAAAACACATTGAAACATTGAAACAATGAGAGTCTTTGAGCCAAGAACAGGCAGATCCATCACAAGTTACCATCCAGTCCTACTCAACACCAGCAGATAAAGTCGATTAACTACTTCACCCACCAAACGTATTGATCGAAATGCATTGGCCAGTTTCAACATCCCAACATTTGGATATTTGCTTCCAAGACTTTGTTTATTCACAAACATAACAACCAAAGTTGACTGATATCGGCGTGAGGAACAACAACACGGTCATGGTGGTAACAAGTCGCTTTACAAATGAAGCGGTTTTGTTTACCTTCGTCTCTTGCATCAGGACAGTAGCTCCTTTCCTGTATGTCCAAACTTTGTTGTCGCTCTCACTCGTGGCCCTCACACGGCGGACAGACTGAAGTGTTTGGGGGCATCGCTCTAATTAAGTGATTTCAAATGCTCCAACGAACACAAACACCTGATGCAAATAAATGTTGAGCTCTTATCTCATAATCATCTTTTGATGTCAAACCCAAATGATTTCAGTCTACAGCAAAAATAAAAGAATTGGCCTCGCAGTTCCAATAGTTTTGTAGGGGAGTGTGTATATACACAGGTATTAATAATTAATTAATTAATCATTAGTAATACTATTGTATTGATGACCAGATTTTTCATTGTTAAGAGCACCTTGAGGTCACATAAAACTGAGCATTTGGCATCTATATTTAATATTTAATCTGATAAATCATCTGATCAAATGAATCTGATTCTGGTCAAGTTTGAAAAAATATTACTGTGTAAAACTGATCCAGTGAGAAAGATGGAGAGAAAGAGAGAGAGAGATGACATTTTGAACCACAGAGATTTTGAGGTTGACCTGTCATTTCAGATGGTTTGGCTCTATGGTGGAGCTATGAACTGCTGAGGTGCATTTCTCTTCTGACATCCCACAATATGAGGAAGAGGGTCCAGATTACTCCAAAGTCATTCCAAGTTTACCAAAGCAGGTTGTTTCTCCCCTGAAAAGTCACAGCCTATGTTACTCAACGTGATCCCAGCTCAGCATTTCCAAGAGTTTTCTGTCAGCCTTGCAAAATAAACAGCTCTCTGTAATGCCCCCTTCTTTCGCCCCCTCCCCTCTTCTCTTTCTCCCTCTCTCCCTGTCATAGTTGCTCATTCGCAGGTTGATGCGAGGCATCAGAAGGGATGAGTAAGAGGCATTTGAGACAAGTGTGTGAGAGACACAGCGTGATATCGGTGGAGAGGGACGTCTCTCTCAGAGCCTGTCTCTGGTCATTTCCACAACCAGGAGACAACTGATGATGCAGAAGAAAGGATAACCCGGGCAAACTCCCAGGGGCAGGATGGCAATGTGGAGAGGGTGAATGAGAGAACACAGAGGGGGAGAGTGTGTGTGTGTGGGAGGGGGGTCATCAGGCAGAGTGTGAGCTGGCTCTCCTGCTCATGTCTCATCATTTGAACTGGGTTTTTGTGTGCCTGATGCCCATCATCCCCTCCCTCCTTTTACTTACCATTCTCATCCTCCCCAGTCATTCTCTACATATAGAGCCTTGTCAACTAGATCTGCACTGACAGGGCCTAGCTGCATGTGTACACTCTGACCGACTGCTCTTTTTGACTTTGTGTGTGTGTGCGCGTGCGTGCGTGCGTGCGTGCGTGTGTGTGTGTGTGTGTGTGTGTGTGTGTGTGTGTGTGTGTGTGTGTGTGTGTGTGCAGGCACATGTGCGTGCGTGCGTGCATGCGTTTGTGTATGCATGCATGTGTGTACATTTGTGTGCAAAGACAGGCAGGGGAGTGAGTCTCTTTTCTGAAGGGTCTGATTTTTGTGGCAGGGCTGTCAGATCTCTGTTCCCCCCACGCCAGATCAATGCCAGCATCAAGCAAGTGGCAGCGCCTGATGAGAGCCACCCGCCCATCTGACAAGTGCCCGCTACGACAGGGAATATGTTCTTCCAAATAGCAAGCTGGTAGCAACTGAATGACACACACTCACACACACACACACACACACACACACACACACACACACACACACACGACAGGAGTGGCACTACAGAGGAAAATTGGTTCTTTCACAGATATAGGCAGCAAGTACAGAGGCCTTGAGGTCTGAATGTCAGCATGTCAACTTTATATATGTATATGCCTGAGTATTTATTTTGTATGTGAACTGTGCGGGGTGGGGATATTAATAATATTATGAAATGATTTATCCTTTTTAAAATCTTTAGTAACTGACAGTTTCTTCCTGTTTAAAAAAAAATGCTGTTGGTTTTTAGTTAAATTTGTTTGAATTTGATTTGAAATTAATATATTGCTTCCCAGTATGTTAGTTACATTATAGGGTATTATTTTAAAATTATTCACAAAATACAGTCCTGACTCATTCTGAGTAACAAAATATTTCCAACCAGTGACATATTGTGATGAAGGAGAGTGAACTCCAGGCTCAGAAATCAGTTTAATGATGAATTTGACTAATGCAAAGTAAGTCTCATGGAGCAAACAGCGCATCAGCCTATTTCAGTCTGCTGCATTATTGTATTTAATATGTCAATATCATCATGCAGGCAAACGCTAACAATGAGCAGTGACAGTTTCTCCTTAAATTTAGTTCAATCTGATGGAATGAAGTCAGTGCACTAAATTTCACTGAGCACATTTTTTTTTACCAAAATGCAGAAAGACGTGGTAGAGGAACAGCAACAGAGCGATGCATTAAATGTACGGCACCAAAGCCATAACACTAAGTAGATGCTGCCCACTTAAATCTTTACATTCTTCATTCACTTTAGACAGACTTTAGACTAAACACGACAGTCTCCATAGGCGAGTAATGAATAATCATTAGCAAAAGGTCCACAAATTATTGATGTAAAATAAGCAATGATTCTTTTTTTTGTTTCGCAATTTATTGCCATTAACAAGTAACTTGCAATCCAATAAATGTCAGCATGGCTTTCAGTTAATTAAAGGGAAAGATATTATACAGTAATGCAGGGTGGCGTTTATATCTCGATTTCCACAGACTGCAATTTACTGCTGAGCCTTTATTTGAAGGGACCCACAAATAATGGCTATTAAGCCGTCAGGGGATGGACAGGGGATCACATTAATGAAATTAGATAAGGTGGACTGGTGATCTACACAGCATGGACACGCACACAGACACACAAATCCACTCAGACATGAATGCACGCTGTGCACATGCATGACACATTAGGACTGCATTCTGTTTAGTTTAGCCTTTCCACAGCTTTTGTTGTCCTGACCTGCTTGACTTGTGTTTTCTTTTTTCTAACCTTCCCCTCTTCTGCACTTCCAAGCACCAACGAGAGCCCAGTTAGGTGTTCAACATGAGGGCCTGTCAGCTCATCAGGGAAACTTTCCCTGTTTGTCCTGAGCACTGTAGGCAGCCAGTCAGTCCATCAACCCCACCATCACCACTGCCAACACACACACATGCACACACACACACACGCGCGTGTCCAACATCTCCCCCACTAACAGGGAGGTGTCACTCGGGGAGGCAGCTGTAGTCGCTGGTGTGACGGCTTTTCTCAAATCAGAGACCCTCGTCCCTGTCAACAGCAACCTGGCCCTGAGGCTACCACTGTCACACAGCGTACACCCCACCCGGACACACACAAACACACACACGAACTTGGGGGAGGAAGAAGAGGAGATGGAGGAGGAGGATGCTATGTTCTGTCTAGAGAGATGATTTCCCTTGGATTTGGGGAGCAGGATGATGGACTAAGCAGGAAAAGAGGGCAATAGGAAGAATAAAGGACATGGGGAGGAATATGTGCTTTAGTTAGAACAGTGGGCCGGATTTCTTTCCTGACAGAGAGGCCCAATTATTAGCTGTGACAGTTTAGGGAAATTGGGCGTGAGTGTGATGGGACAGATAGGAGCTGAATAGATAGGGGAACTGATCATTTTTCAGCAGACACCTGAGTCAGGCAGAAGTCCAGCTTCAGGATTTCACTCATCCTGTTTTATGTTTACAAATGCAACAATCCCTTTTTTCTGACTTTGTTCTCATCCTCTCACTCTGTCCCTCTCTCTTTGTGTGCATGTGTGTATATGAATGACCTGGCCTGTATTTATGCTGGCAGCAAACATAAGAGGCCCTCTGTGCAATCGGACAAGGTGCCAATATCTCAGTCATGTGACAGTGACTTCCTGTCTGTATGTCAGACTGCAGCTGAAGGCTTGTCAATACAAGCCCATGCTCACATCCTTACCCATCTCCTCAGACACAAACTCACACACCAGTAGAGAACAGCAAACCTCTTTCTTATTTAACATCCTGCTACACAGCATGCCGAGATTCTCCTGTGGGAAGGAATGGAAAGTTTTTATTATGATTATTATGAATTATACTATAATTGTTCAGTTGATCTTAATATTGTAACGGCTGTGGACTCTCTTTGGAGCTATTCTAGCTATGTGGTCACTGACCCTGAGCTACACGGCTAGCAGGGAGCTAGCAGCTATCGCCAAACTCTTCTTTTAATAGCCGAGAGAAAAAGAGAGCGCTCGGGTCCCATACACCGCACGACCCCGAGTGTCTCTGACAGCTGGAGCGATTGCTTTGGCAAACCAGCAGGAGGCAGTGTTGTCTTTTCACGACTGGTTTATTAAACAGTGAACAAGCAGAATTTGCTCTCCCTCATGCATGCGCTGTCACCGAGCCCCTTTTCCCCACACGTCACTCTAAGTCACGGTGACAGCTACATTTTCCATGACCCAACATGAACATAGCCCAGTTCTCACAACATAACCCAACTTAACTTAAGACAGTAACATTGAACATGACAGAACATAAACAGTGTTAACCGACAACTAACATTTAACAACACCCATAATGCACCTGGCCGTCAACTGCGAATACCGGGTCATTACACAACCCCCCCCCAAGAGGGTTAGTGTCCTCACAACCCTAACTCCCTAAAACAAAGTCTGACAAATGTCCCGGCCGGCGTTGCGTACGCCTCGGCCTCCTTGGTGTCCCTCTCCCAGCGCCAGGTTCAGCCCCAAGGCCATCACTGTCTGCTCCAAGGCTGGGAGCAGATAATGGAGCACTCCTTTGAGGTTCATTAGTCTGTTGCTCCAAGGCCAGCGGGTGGTACGGTGCTAACCGGTCCTTATGTAGCACCACTCGCCTGCCTCGCCCAGGCATCCTAACCCGGAAAACCACCTCAGAAATCTGGTCAAGAACCTCCCCAGGTCCTTGCCAGTGTGGAGATAGTTTGGGTGACAACCCCCTCTTCCTCTGGGGGCAGTACACCCACACCTTGTCCCCAGGCCTCAGGGTGGGTCCGTGGGCCCGGTTATCATAAGCCCGCTTTTGTCGGGCTCCAGCGTCCTCTAAAGCCTCCCTGGCCAGTTGGTGGACCGTGCCCAAACGCTCCTTCAGGCGTCTGTAATAGTCCAGTTCTGGTCCACCAGCAATTTCTGGCTCAGGGGGCGCCCCGAACACCAGGTCCACTGGTGTCCGCAGTTCCCTCCCAAACATCAGTGCCGCCGGTGTGCACTGACTCGACTCCTGCACGGCAGTTCTGTACGCCCACAGGACCAGGGGTAGGTGCCGGTCCCAGTCTCTCTGATGCTGACTGGTCAGGATGGCAAGCTGAGTGGCCAGGGTGCGGTTAAACCGCTCAACCAGTCCGTCACTTTGAGGGTGGAGGGGAGTGGTTCTGGTTTTCCTCACGCCCAACCGCTGGCACACTTCCCCAAATACCCTACTCTCAAAGTTCCTCCCCTGATCACTATGGAGTTCTTCTGGTACTCCAAACCGGGTGAACATTTCGTCCACCAACGTCTGTGCCGATGTAGCAGCACTCTGATCCGGCACCGCATACGCCTCTGGCCACTTTGTAAAGTAGTCCATAGCGACCAAGACGAAGCGGTTGCCGGCGTCAGTGACGGGGAACGGACCCAGGATGTCCACCCCGATCCTCTCCATAGGTGCCCCAACCAAGTACTGCTGCAGTGGCGCTTGAGAGCGTTGGCTGGGTCCCTTCTGCGCTGTGCAGATATCACAGCAGTGGACGTATACCTCCGCGTCTTGTCGGCACCCCGGCCAGTAGAATCGCTGCCTCATCCGTCGCACCGTCTTCGCATTCCCAAAATGGCCGGCCCCAGCGGCCCCGTGCACCCAGCCGAGGACCTCCGGCCGCAGAGCACGGGGAACCAGGAGCTGCAGCCGATCATTCCCCTCTCCAGGTGCTCGCCACCGCCTGTAGATCACCCCGCGGTGGAGCTCCAGGTTGTTCCACTGTGAGTGCAGCAGCTTAACCTCGGGCCCCTGGGACGACACGGCCGGCCAGTCCGGGCGTGCCCCGGCCTCCAACCAGCCCTTCACCTTTTCCAGTACTGGATCAGATGCCTGCTGCTGTTTCAGACGTTCAACGGTGAATGGCTCCCTCGCCTCACCGACACCACTTGGTTCAGCTGCCGCCACCACCGGCCCCAAATCTCGCTCCTCCAGGCGCTTACAGTACCTGCACTCATCCACCAGACAAGGTCGTCTGGAGAGAGCGTCCGCATTGGCATGTTGCCGCCCTGGTCGGTGCTGGACCTCGAAATCGTACTCCTGGAGAATCTCCAACCACCTGGCCACCTGACCCTCAGGCTGGCGGAAATTCAGCATCCAAGTGAGGCTGGCATGATCAGTCCTCAGCACAAACCTGGTGCCCAGAAGATAAGGCCTAAAGTGGCGGACTGCCAAGATCACTGCCAGCAGCTCTCGCCGGGTGACGCAATAGTTCCTCTCTGGGCGGCTGAGGCTACAGCTGTAATAGGCCAGTACCCGTTCTCCAGCCTCCCCTTTCTGGGAGAGCACGGCCCCGACCCCCATGCCGCTAGCGTCCGTGTCCAACAGGAAAGGTTGATTGAGGTCAGGGTATTCCAGGACAGGAGCGTCAACAAGGGCGGCCTTCAGTTGCTGGAAGGCCGCTGTACAGTCCTCAGACCACTCGAACCGCTGGCCTTTATTTGTCAGCTGATGCAAGGGGGCGGCGATGGATGAGAAATCCTTGACAAACCTCCGATAATAGGAGGCCAATCCCAGGAAACTCCTTAACTCGGCAATGTTGGACGGTGGGGGCCAGTCCCTCACCATGGCCACCTTTGCCGGGTCAGTAGCCACCCCTCTCTCGCTTACCACGTGCCCCAGGAATTGTGTCTGGCGAGCCAGCAGATTGCATTTGGCTGGATTCAACCGCAACCCAGCTTTACGGATGGCCATAAAAACCTCCCGTACATTGCGGAGGGCCTGCTCGAAATCCTTGGCATGAACGAGCAGGTCGTCCAGGTAGACCACACAGCGGGTACGGGGAATGTCTTTAAGGACCCGCTCCATCAGCCTTTCGAAGGTGGCCGGGGCATTACACAGTCCAAAAGGCATCACCGTGAACTGCCATAGTCCTTGTCCAATGGTGAATGCGGTCTTAGGCCGGGCCTCCGCTGCCAGTTCGACTTGCCAGTACCCACTGCGCAAATCCAACGAGCTGAACCAGCAGGAACCAGCCACATAGTCCAACGCATCATCGATGCGTGGCAGCGGGTACGAGTCTTTGCGGGTGACCGCATTCAACTGCCGATAGTCGACACAGGGTCGCCACCCCCCTGTTTTCTTCCGCACCATGACCATCGGTGCGGCCCAGGGGCTGTCTGATGGCTCTATAACCCCATTGGTTGCCATTTCCTGAATCAGTTCCTCAGCAGCTTGACGTTTAGCAAGGGGCAGTCGGTGAGGGCGTAAACGAATGGGGGCAGCAGAACCAGTGTCGATGTGGTGTTGCACCAGTGTTGTTCTAGTGCAGTCCTCCTCTCTGGCTGCAAATATGTCCACAAACTCTCTCAGCAAGCATCGCAGCTGCTCTTGCTGTGATGTGTCCAGGTGATCACTGCTCCGCTGCCCCAGCTCTTCCACCGCAGCGATGGTCTCAGGTGACAGAGGGGCGGCTGAGCCACGTTGAGGCAGTGGCTGAGACGCCCTGGACCGAACGGTGCTACTCCCTTGAGACCCTCCTCGTGTCTCTGCCATACTTGTGGGGCGGCTGGGGCTCGGCTCCTGTGAGCCCTGATGGCTTTGCAGGGGTTGAGAGGCAGCCGGCTCTCCATGTCGCCCCCGGTACAGTTGGAGCCATGTGGTCCCGTTACCGAGGCAGAGGGCAGCCCCCGGGACATCAACGCATGCCCTCCAACGGGCCAATAAGTCCAACCCCAGGATGCATTCATCCCTAATGTCCGCGAGCCAGAACTCGTGGCTCACCTTGCTCGACCCTGCCGCCACCAACAGCTGTTTCTTTCCTGGCATGAGTGTCTTTTCCCCCGTGACGGTGTACAGGGCCGTCTCGGTGGGAGTCCAGTCCCCTGGCAGAGGACCAACAGTTTCTGGCAATAGTCCTCTCCGTAACAAACAAATGGTGGATCCCGTATCCACCAGGGCACGGCAGGGCCGCCCATCAATCACACAGTCCAGGTACAGTCCCTGGGTAGGCCCGCAGCGCCCCACCGTTGGGTAGTCATTGCAGAGAGGAGCGGATAACTGGGGTGAGGGTCCCCTCACTGCCTCGCCCATGGTCGTTTCCCGCTGGTGATGTTCTCAGAGGCCGGGGGCTAGGGGCAGGGCAGTCCCTAGCAATGTGACCGGGTTCCCCGCACCGGAAACAACAGTCTGATCTTGGCTTCCGGCGGTAGGCCGCTGCTGGCTGAGCTCGGCTGGCTTCCTCCTCTCTCAATTGGACTGCATCCACCTCTCGCTCGACCGCTCTTGTTAGCTGGCGTTGAGGCAGAGGTCGACGCATCGCTGGGTCCTCCTGCAGCACCTCTTCTGCTCGCTCAGCCTCCCCCAGCGCTTCGTCCAGGTCTCGGGGGGACGACAGGCGAACATGCTGCCTAAGTCTTTCTGGTGTGAGACCCCGCAGAAAGGCGTGGAGGCTCAGTTCTTCCCTTGCTGCACTCGGGAAGGTGGGGTAGCCCCTCCGGACGTAGAGACGGAGGTCAGAAGCAAAAGAGCCCACACTCTCCCCCTCACGTCGGCGTCGATTGGCCAGCTCCTCTCTGCTCTGCTCGGCGGAGGTTCTCTGTCCGAAGCGACGGTTGAGGGCGGTGGTCAGGGCTTGGAAGTCGCGCTGTTCATCAGGAGACAGATCGACGAGGGCCTGGAGTGCCGGTCCTTCCAAGGCAAGTGCCATGTGAGTCGCCGTCTCTTCTTGGCTCCACCCGTTGTGGAGGGCGGCCAGCTTGACCTGTGCCAAGTAAGGTTCCAGCGGCGTCATCCCGCTGTACCGCTGCAACTTTGCGGCCGATCGGGCGGGGGGACCCAACTGGCTGTTGGCTTGGGGTAGCAGTGCAGCTACTGGAGTTTCGCCGTGGTAAGGGGCCTGGTACACCATCCGAGGGACACTGTTTCCATCAGGTTGGCGTAGCTCCCTGTCCCTCTGCCCAGTCTCACCCGTTAAGCGCTCCAGCAACATGCTGTTCTCCCAAATGGCGCGCTCTAATTCGCCTATAGCTGGCTCCATTACGGTGTCTTCTAGTCACCTTCGAAATCCCACTTCTGACACCAATGTAACGGCTGTGGACTCTCTTTGGAGCTATTCTAGCTATGTGGTCACTGACCCTGAGCTACACGGCTAGCAGGGAGCTAGCAGCTATCGCCAAACTCTTCTTTTAATAGCCGAGAGAAAAAGAGAGCGCTCGGGTCCCATACACCGCACGACCCCGAGTGTCTCTGACAGCTGGAGCGATTGCTTTGGCAAACCAGCAGGAGGCAGTGTTGTCTTTTCACGACTGGTTTATTAAACAGTGAACAAGCAGAATTTGCTCTCCCTCATGCATGCGCTGTCACCGAGCCCCTTTTCCCCACACGTCACTCTAAGTCACGGTGACAGCTACATTTTCCATGACCCAACATGAACATAGCCCAGTTCTCACAACATAACCCAACTTAACTTAAGACAGTAACATTGAACATGACAGAACATAAACAGTGTTAACCGACAACTAACATTTAACAACACCCATAATGCACCTGGCCGTCAACTGCGAATACCGGGTCATTACAATATTAACACTAGAGGAGACAAGGTCAGAAGGAGAATTTGTTTTTGAAATAAAACACTGCAGTCTCATTTATTTGTTTTAATCAGAATAAAAGTTAAATTTCATGTAGGGTACAGCAGTCTCCATCTATCTACAGTTCTTCCAGTTTTTCATCGTGTTGCCTTTTTCCACCTGGAAGCTATCTTGAAGGACAACACTGCCCTCCAATGGCTGAATGATGTCATTAAAACATGACATCCATGCTTGAGTATTTATTTGAAGACGTCCAAAAAGGTCTGAAGCAACTCCTGATGAGTTGTGTCTAAATTGTTCTTTGTTCTACTTTTCAATGAAAAACAAGATTTACAGTTTATCTCTAAATTTAAATCACTTACACATAGCTGCACAAACATAGAAGTTGATCAGTTGATCCATTTAAACCTCACAGACTATCAAATATCAGCATCAAATATACTTGTTTGGACTGATACATAGATAGATAGATAGATAGATAGATAGATAGATAGATAGATAGATAGATAGATAGATAGATAGATAGATAGATAGATAGATAGATAGATACTTTATTCATCCCCCATTGGAGAAATTCAGAATTGATATAGTTTCAAATGGTAGTTTCGGTGACTACATCCAGTTTCTGCTTAACATCTGTCATTGATCCCAACCAAGCCCCAGTTGGAAGCTCTAATTCATTTACGAACTTGTCATTCCACATCATTGATTAAGTTGTCCTTCATTCCAGCTTTAATTATATGCAAAGATAAAAGATTTTCTCATTATTGTGTTTAATCTAATGAAAGACCACGTGCTACAGCAGGGGCAGGTTCAGAGGTCCAGACTATTGACCTTGGAGGGCAGAGCTAGCAGATGAATGTTTTTAATTAGACAGCAAACAGCTTTTTAAAGAAGCGCCTTAAGTTGTCTGTTAGGCTAGAGGGTGGGACAGGTTGGCATTGAGCAGTTTAATAGATTTTAGCAGGTCACTGTCTCTCACCTCTATTGACCTGACTTATCACTGTTTAGCGCACTGCAGAAATATCTGTCTTATAAAGGTATTTAATTCTTTTACAAGCACTATTCCAGTGACCTGTTTATTCTGCTTTGAATCATAATGTCCCTGGTCCTGGAGCTGTATATAGCTGATGTGCAGTTACTGGCCCCACCAACTTGCAGTGTCTATTTGTTGTTTATTGTTGCTGTTCTTTTCTCTCTGCTCTATCCACTCACCCCAACCGGTCGAGGCAGATGGCCGCCCAAACTGAGCCCGGTTCTGCTGGAGGTTTTTTCTTCCGTTAAAGGGAGTTTTTTCCTCTCCACTGTCGCCAAGTGCTTGCTCATAAGGGAATTGTTGGGTTTTTAGTTTTAGTTTTTGTAAAGTGCCTTGAGATGATTTGTATTGTGATTTGGCGCTATACAAATAAAATTGAATTGAATTGAATTGAATAATACTTACAGTAAATACTCACCCACACAGCTTAGAATATAAGACCAAATATTAATACATTGTCTGTCTGTGAGACCCACAATGGACCAACATGTGGAAGCTGAAACTGGTTGGATTACAATTAGTAGATGACACCTTCCTACTGAGCCACTGAACAAGGGATTAGACCTCCAGGTAGCAGCAGTGTACAACGTGGGCATTTTTATGTTCTTGCATTATGTAAAATAACAGAAAGACTTAGCTAAAGAAAGTAAACACACGCTCAATAATGGATGTTTTATGTTTGCATTCAGTGCCCTCCAAGCTGGGTTATGTTTCCATTTGTAGACAATTAATTGTGAGATGAGAAACAACATGTTGCTGAGAGAGAGAAACAAACAATGGATGCATTAAAAAGGTTTCCACTGTACCCTTCACAACACAGGATATCCGCAATTGAAAGCTACAGGAGAACTGGTAATTAATAGCTATTTAATGGAAAGTAAAAAAACTGACATAAGACCTGCAAACTTTTACTAAGCACGGTATAAAATAACTTTCAGAAAACATTTACAGATGTTTAGGCCACACTGAAATAATACAGAGTTTATTAACTAGACCAGTTCTGTGAATCATTGCAGTGGATTGTAGATGCATTTATTTTATAAAGATGTAGCTAAGAGTCAATGTCAGATGACAGAGACTTTACTGAATGTAATAAGCTTCTATAATTGGTCAAGCAGAAGCAAAGTCAAATTTCAAAGGCTACAGCTCAGGCAAACGTGCAGCTAGAAATGCTGTTTGAAGTCTCATGTGCTTAGAAATCTTCAAATTATTAAGGTTGTACTCCATGTTGTGACAGGTGTTACTGTACTGGAGCAACATAGCCATAAAAAGACTGTTGTTACAGCCATTTCATGACTTAAGCAGTGGGTGATTGTTCCCAGCACTCACTGAACTAACCAGTCATGGCCTAAAGGATAGAGAGTCGGACTCAGGACTGGCAGGAATTGTCGGTGGGGGGGAGTGAATAGCCAGTGCTCTCTCCACCTTCAATACCACGACTGAGGTGAGACCCTTGAGCAAGGCACCGAATCCCCAACTGCTCCCCGGGCGCCACAGCAATGGCTGCCCACTGCTCTGGGTGTGTGTTCACGGTGTGTGTGTTCACTGCTGTGTGTGTGCACTTCGGGTAGGTTAAATGCAGAGGGGAATTTCGAGTATGGGTCACCCCCTGCCTTTCCCCCAAAGAGAGCTGGGATAGGCTCCAGCAGGTCCCTGGGACCCTGGTTAGGAATAAAGAGGTATAGATGATGGATGGATGTTTAATGCAATTGTAGTTAAAAAATGCAACCAGGAAAATAGCAGGAGTCATACTAGTTGAATAGCAGAAGTACTACAGGTTGAGATATTGTGCTTGATAGAAACTGAAAAAAGATGGCTCAACTGCTTGTATACAGTAAATACTGCCTGACTGAGACTCATCAGAGTTTCAGACTGAGAAAAGGCAACTGACAGATTACACCACCAGGGTTTAGTATTGCTTCACACCAGGTCTTCTGAAAACTGTGTGTTGACAATAATGTGCTGTCTGCTGAAGGTGTAGTTCACGTCCATCCATCATCTACCATGCTATGCTGCTACACCAAGGGTCAGGGTGAGCTGGAGCCAATCCCAGCTGACAATAGACAAGAGGCAGGGCACACCCTGGACAGATCATTGGTCTATCACAGGGGCTGACACATAGAGACAAACACTCACATTCACAACTATGGCCATGTTAGAGTCATCAGTTAGCCTAATCTCAAATTGAATGTCTTTGGATTGTGAGAGGAAGCAAGAATACCTTGCAAAAACCCACACAGTCATACGGAGAACATGCAAACTCAACACAGAAAGCCCTCTAGGTCAACAGTCCCTTCTTGCTGTGAAGCAACAATGCCATGCCACCTCAGCTCACAGATACTGATCACATTTTTCACACAGCAAATTTTTATCTGTTACAATGGTAATAAATCTTGGTACTTCCATAAAAATGTAATGTCATAATGTGTCATTGAAAATTTGGATGATACATTTGGCTTAATATCAAGGCAGCTTTGATGTACGTTATATAGATTGCCATTTTCTTTAGAGCTCTGCTAAATGTCTAAAATCTATGTTGCTTTTCAACAAAGGTTTGTGTGCAAAGACCACTCATGTCACGCTTGGCAAATCAATGCGTCACCATCTTAACTGGCCCTTCAATGGTAGCAAAATCATTAGCTTACTCTTCTTCATTTGAAATAATAATTTACAAATATACTAGTTCAAATGTGGCCACCATTACTGTCACTGTCAGGAGTCTTGGGCACATCCATTTAAATCCATTATCCATTTCCACTCTACACAACATGTAACGATTTGAGGTCGGTTTCAGCATCATTGTAAACATTCAATGTAAACTCAAAATATCCACTACCAGCTTCCACCAGGTGGCACTGGCAATCTCCTGGTCATCCTTCTGTTTCATTCATACATAGATTCAGCCAGGTCTGTCTGCTTGAAAGCCTCAGCCACTTGTCTGGAGTGCTGCATCTTAGCTGACAGCGCCTCTAGAATATCATTCTGGTCCACAGCTGTTGCTGTCCTGTAAATGAATGTCCCCATTGACTCCAGACCCCGCATACCTAGATTGACCCCACAACCTGGGGGATGAAGAGGAAAGGAAACACAGGTGTCATACACAAAATCACATAGAATAATTCTTTCTCAGTAATGCACAACTCATTTGCAGACAAAAAGATTGTAGCCTTGAATAGACACTGAGTAGGACTGAGACTGAGACTAAATAAGCATCAGCTGAAAGGCCACTAGGTGCAGATATTCTATGCATTTAAATAATTATAATGAACTAAAAACAAATAATTTATATCCTGTGTTCTGCTCATAGGCATCTTTGATGTTATGTCTCTCCTTCAGCAGGAAAAAGAGGCAGATATTTGAATGTTATAATGTCTTAGCCACGCAGTAACTGGTATCTTATAGACATGTGTACCTGTGTCAAAGTTGAGGACGCGTGCTGCCTCCCCCTCTACAGTGACTGCCACATTGTCCCCTTCAATAAAGGCTGCACTGATGCGTCTGTGCGATAACTGAATCTCAAAGAGACGACGGCTGCATTGCATGTGGTGGAGCGTCATGTCATTGAGGCGGGGCTCTATGTCGGTCTTATAAGCATTGAAAGACTGGTGGAAAATGTTCTTCATGACCTACGCAGCAAAACAGAGACATTGATTAGATATGTCTTTAGTTTGCATCATGAAAGGCCACTTGGCAAAGTTGTAGCCTCATCTTGTCATAAATTTACTTACTTGTGCTCATCATTACTTTTACACAAATGTATGAAGGTTTGATAACCATCCAAAATGTCCTACTATTGATCATACTTGCACAGTGGTAGCAAGAACCAAGGTTTTCCTGACTTCAGGGTGTTGCTTTAATTTTCTTTGGGCCATTAGTGAATCCCGACCAGGCCGTCACCAGTGTGGACCCTTAGGCAAGGTCCTTAACACTAATAGCCCACCTCATTACTAATGAGTGCTAGAAACACAGTAGTCATACCAGCTCGGATGTCACCCAGGTCAACAAGGTTCGTGTCAGGTGCTGGGAACCAGGGCAACCTGATGAGAAATGAGCTACTGGAACGCAACATTTATGGACGAGGGCTGACAATAGAGAACTGTTGGAATGCTACTAACTGCTGTAACCCCAGGGAGAGGGGTTACATGAAGAGGATGTGGGACCTCTGGAAACTTCAAAACCCACCATCTAGACTAACTCTGAATCAACTAGTAGCTCAGTGTTCCAACATACGCAAACGGCAACTGCTATCACAACTAGAGATTAAAGAGCTAGAACACAAATGCTACGGCAAGGGGGAGTCAGGAGGAGAGGTCAGGGGGGAAATAAGGCCATCCCCACCCGAGATTGGTTACCAAGCCCCAATAACAACAAAATCCCACATCCTCAACACAAGAGCAGGTGACCTGAGATTGAAGATCATGAGTAAGCTGAACACCTGGAACCTCCACAGCCAGTTACCAAAACTAAGTGACGTACCCTCTGAAAGTCTACTAGAAGATGTGAATGCAGCATTACGAACAATCCCCACTGTGACCACCACTGAGACCAACAAGCTGATATACACCATGGCAACCGTGATCCTTGAGATGCTTGGCTACAAAATAAACACCATCACCAAGGAGCAGTATCCTGCATGGAGAAGGAGGTTGGAGGCAAAGATAAGGGCAAAGAGAGAAGTTAGCCAACTATCAGAATTGCAGAGAGATGGGATGAAGAAAGTCCTGGGTAAGAAGTAAAACAAGCTGTCCACACTCGAGGCCCTGGAGACTGCCAAGCAACGATTCACAGACCTGGCCACTCGGCTGAAGAGGTACATCAGAGAAACAGAAGCAAGGAGAATAAATAGGGTGTTCTCCACTGAAGCTAAAGAAGCTAACTGCACTCCATGAGCGCCTGGCAGCTCAAATGACCTAGCTGATAATGGATGGGATCCACCTTGAATGGCTAACTGAAGGCAGGGTAGTCCTGATCCCAAAGGACACCCAAAAGGGGGCAGTCCCATCCAACCACCGCCCGATAACCTGCTTCTGCACAACATGGAAGCTCCTGTCAGGTATAATAGCGGCTAAGATGAGTAAGCACATGGGAACCAAGAGCAAACTGCAAGGAAATCAGCCACAGCCAAATGCCTACAGAGAGTAAGGCAAGTCCAGCAAGTCAGCTGAATGGGAAGAACAAGGTCCAAGCCATTAACACCTATGCCCTGCCAGTCATCAGATACCCCACTAAGCTGGCCATAATAAGCATAATAAGCTGGCCAAAAGAGGAGATAGAAGCCACCATTGTCAAGACAAGGAAGCTCCTCACCATTCATGTAGGGTTTTACCCCAAATCCAGCATCCTGAGACTGTATACTAAGAGGAAGGAAGGAGGCAGAGGACTGGTGAGCATTAGAGCCACCATCTGAGATGAAACAGCAAAGATCCATGAGTACATCAGGAAGATGGCCCCGAGTGATGGAATACTTAGTGAATATCTCAGGCAACAGAAGCCTGATGCAGAGGAAGAGGACCAAGAACCATCACGGCAGAACACACCACTGCATGGTATGTACCACGAACAGATAGAAAAAGTGGCTGATATCGAAAAGTCCTACCAGTGGCTGGAAAAAGCTGAACTGAAACAGAGGCACTGATCATAGCAGCACAAGAACAGGCCCTGAGCACAAGATCAATAGAGGCCGGGGTCTACCACACCAGGCAGAACCCCAGGTGCAGGCTGTGCAAAGATGCCCCTGAGACAATCCAGCACATAACAGCAGGTTGTAAGATGCTAGCAGGCAGAGCATATATGGAACGCCATAACCAAGTAGCTGGCATAGTGTACGAGAACATCTGAGTATGGGCTGAAGGTCCCAAGGTCAAAATGGGACACAGCACCAAAGGTGGTGGAGAATGACCAAGCTAAAATCCTGTGGGACTTCCAGATACTGAGAAACATGATGGCTAACCAACAAGACATAGTAGTGGTGGACAAACAGCAGAAGAAAGCCGTAGTGGTAGATGTAGCAATCCCAAGTGATAGCAACATCAGGAAGAAGGAACATGAGAAGCTGGAGAAATACCAAGGGCTTAAAGAAGAGCTAGAAAAGATGTGGAAGTTGAAGGCAGCAGTGGTCCCTGTGGTAATTGGCACCCTCGGGGCTGTGACCCCCAAACTGGGAGAGTGACTCCAACAGATCCCAGGAACAACATCAGAGCTGTCAGTCCAGAAAAGCGCAGTGCTAGGAACAGCTAAGATACTGCGAAGAACCCTCAAACTCCCAGGCTGAGGTAGAGGACGTAAGATTGAGGAAGCCACACACACACCACCCATAGGGGTGAGACGGGAATTTTATTTACCTGAATAGTTAAGACAATATCCAGCAGTTTCCTCAATAATGAAAATAATCATTAGATTATGCCCTTATTCAAACTTTAAAAGTCACACTTCTAAAATAACATGTTTTGTTGCATCTTGTCCTCCATCTATACCAAAGTAACTGTTAATCTGTTGCATTAAGTGTTGAACCACAAACTGCAAATAAGCAGCAAATAAACCTATTTCTTTCATTCCACTTACATTTATTTTTTATATTTTTTCACTCACGACAAGCACATTGAGCCACCAGAGTACCATATATACCAGAGTCAAATTCCTTCTGTGTCTAACAAATGTGGCAATAAACCTGACTCTGATCTACAGTAATTACTGAGTGAAAAGCTTCTCTGGCTTTGTCTCTGTGCTCAACTCTGCTTTTCTTCAATCCATACTTGCACAGTCATCTGTTACCAAGTAACAGTGCATGTGAATACCACCCACATAGCAACAAGCACTCCAAGGGTGGGTGCTATGTACCTGTGTGTACTACATTACACACACTAATAGTCAAATATGGCCATAGACTTAAGCACTCACACAAACACATGCAGACATTAATGGACTCCTACAATAGTACGGTCAAAGACAATTTGTTGAATGAACACTGAGGAATAAGTAGGGACCCTGGGCAGCCTTGGACAGAGTTATTATCATCTGTCTTTGAAGCTGCTGTATGTTCATCAGGGCAGCAAACAAAGCCCTGAAAAAGACTTTTTTAACCAAAGAGGACAAGAATCTCACAGAGGAGTTGGTTGTGTGTCTGAGGAAGCGAACCATCTTGGTGTCAGAAGTGGGGCAGATGAGGGCCATGTAGCGGTTCCTGAAGGTGCCATAGATCTTCAGGTGGAAGCCAGGTTTGGTCGGTGGGTTTCGGTGCTCTCGGAGGGCTTCTACTCCGTAAGCTGACAGGTCAAAATACAGGCTGTGGGCACGGATCTCAGGAGTTGGTACCTGTAGTTAGGATATATGGGGATAGAAAGGGGAGAGAGACAGCAGAGGCACTAGATCAAATCATTTCAGATGTAATAAAATATGCAAAGACCAGCAATGAGATTAGAGTCATGTTTGATTTCATCATTTAAGTCTTACGACTATATCCACTCAGGAAGACTAATTCAAAACATGCATCCACCCATTGATGTGTATGTGGTGAAAAGTCAGGGAATATTACCTATTCACCATCTCTGCCTTTGGGGCTTTTGTCACTTGAGTCGAGACTAAATGTGACTTGATTCTTCTGGCAGTGACTACCTGTTTTCCTTCAAGCCAGAACTGATCGATTTGCTTTTCAATGACATAAACCAGCCAAGAGGGAGTAGAATTTAGTTCAGCCAAGGGAAACAGTGAGGAAACAGAGCAGAGACTGGGAAAGGGTGAAAGGGACAATAGGGCTGACCAAGTCATATCCTGGGACTTAAATTCAATCACTACAGGAAACAGCCAGGGATTAAAAGGCCGAATAAAGGGCAGATACACAGAACACAATATGAACTGTTAGAGTGGCATAGAACAGCAAGGAAAACAATGCTTGTGGTCACCATTGTCAGATGGTACACTGTACACTTTTTCTCTCAAGCTGTTTATTTGTTCCTCCAAATGAATACTCTCTGGTGTACAGACTCTATGTCAATCAATCTATCTGTATCATACAATTATCAACAATGGCTGATGTCTTGAGATTAGTACAGGATAAGGAGCCGACTGTGATATTAGTTTGTTGGTCTGTCTGAGCCATATTTCTGCCCAAACAAGCCCCCAAATATTCTAAATGTATTAAATCAGTTTAGGGAACAATTTTATCATTGATTATTTTGTGGACATGTTCAATATCTATATTAGTAGTCTTGTGTTGGTGTCTTGGTTATATCACTGAATCATCATTCAAGGAACCATCTGCTTATATAATGACAAGTGACCTTTGTGAAAACCACTGCGGTTGATATTTTGATATCTGGATTCATATTCACCTCACAGGGAACAAATTTTGAATCCATCCAGGGTGTGATAATGAAAAAAAATTAACATCACCATCACCTTCGTCCATTAAAACAACAGCTGCTGTTATCAAATTCAATGGGTAAACCAATGTAGTACCATCAACATAGATCTGACGGTCTCCTGAAATCTGGCTATTTGTATGAACGTCAGATATTATGTTCAGCTGATATTGGCAGCTCTCCTTCACTGTTTGCTCAGTTCAGATTTTATGAGGCCAAATAAAGTTGCCATTACGGCAATATCCTGTTTCTACTGCCTCCATTCTTTACACAAGCAGCAACCTGTTGGTTATGGCTTCAGAGTGTGTGCAGGAGGATTCATCATTATATGTTTACACCATATGTGTATACAGACAGATCACATGTGTGCACAGGTGCTGACCTGTCTCTGGTCTAGTCTCTCTATAGTTGCATTAGCTCCATAGGCATGGCAGGACTCCACGGTGTAGTCGGAGCTGATGCCCAACACTGCGCAGGAGTCGCCACACGACCCGTCTGCCACCACAATCACACGCGGCCAGTCATCGTGTGGGAGGCGGCGCAGATATTCCTCTGTGAACTGAAGCAGCAAGAGAAAAACAAAAAAAGAAAAAATGATTATTGGATGTCACATTTTGGTGTATGGTTAATTTGAAATTAGGAAATTTCCCTATAACAGATTGATTTATCTGTAACAGAATATTAAAGGAAAATTACAAATAATTGCCTGACACAGTTTGCTCCAGCTGCCACTTTCAGACAACATTTTGTAACCCAAAGACATCCAGGTGTGTATGAGACATGGAGACATGAGACAAGGAAAAACAGCAAATCTTCATGACCAAGAAGCTGGAACTGGATAATTTGGGGGTTTTTGAAAGAAAAAAACTACTAAATGGATGATGCAGTAACCAGAATTATTACAGATAACTACTCCAACTTTTTATTTTCTATAATTCTTAATGTTTGGCTGCATTGTGTTTCTATTGGTTACCTTCTGTATTATTACAGTGTTTACATAACTAAAGGATTTGACGTCTTCTTCCACCACTACCCATTAATCTGAGAAACAGGTGAGTTGTGTATTCGTACAAGCCATTAAAATGGACTCCAGAGCTTGTCCATGTCTTGGCAACACATCTCTCAAGGAGATTTACTATTACACCTGCGTACATTGCTGCCCCTCAGAAAAACACCACGCATTTTCCAGTGTAGACGATAAGAGCATGTGAAAGACACGGTGACAAAATAAAGATAGACTGACAGGAAGAAGGAAACAGACAGAGGTTATATTTGATCAGTTTCAGCCTCTCTCAAAATAGGCCCCTTTGCCTTCTCAGACCTTTCGAGCACTGACTAGCTAGAGGGGCACAAAGAAAAAAGTCATCAAACCTTGTGTCCTGTGTAATCAAGAGAAAATGGCAAACTTGGCAGTGACTCTAAATGAAAGTGAGCTTTGTTGTGATCACAGACCCTCTTGACCTTGTCTTGTTAAGTCAGTAGAAAGCAGGGAGGACAGCAGCTAACAGGAGTGAGGAGTAAATAAAAGCTGCTGCCCACAGCAACACTCAAGTTTACAACACAGACAGTTATTTATTTCTTACTGTTTGATGAATCGTAGGGAAAAAAACCATTAAGGTCTGGTTTCTAAGCTGGGGCACAAATATTCAATGAGCATTTATTCATTGCCCACTCTGAGCACTCAGTGCTTCTTATGCTAGTGGGCTATTTCTGTGTCCAGTCTTGGCTTGGGGGGGATAAATGGGGGGAGTAAATGGTCCTCTCTGCTGTTCATTGAGAGTAAATTAATTGCTCTCATGTTGTGGGTATTATGAAGCCCAGAGTGAGGGCTATACACATAATCTTACCTTTTTAATATAAGTTGTTGAGATGAGTGTTTGTGGCGTGAAAATTAATTTATTATGCATTTATCTTGGGGAAAGCCTCAAAAATCCCTTGAAGAAAGTCATTATTAAATCCATTCAAATCCAAACAGGATTATATTTTTAAAATCCATCTTATTTGGATGCTACAATATGTTTGGTTTGGAATTACAGTATAAATGTGTCTTTTACTTTCCACTGGCCTAATTCTTCTCAGGTTTTAGGTCAGCTTACATAACAGGTTGTTTCAGCTGATGGGCCCCTTTCAGTCTGACATTATACACTGTTAGTGTGAGGAGAGGCTTTGGGGGAATCATAGTATGTCGGCTGTACATGAACCTGTATATCTACAGAAGGTTACATTTAAAACTCTTTGTACACGTTTAAAACTACTGATTAAAATTTGTTGTCCGTTTTTTTTTTTTATGGGCAATGCAGCTCAAATTCAGTCTAAAATAAAAATGAAAAGACTAGAAGACAGAAATGAGCATCAATACCAAGCACGACCCTTATTCATATAATATGGGTCTCTTGTGTTTGACTGCTGCCACTTAGGGGGGATCAGATTTTGACAGACTACGAAGGAAGAGTCATTAGTTTGAGACTTGGAGTCTCCAAAAGTCCAGATCAGCTGTGACAATGGATTGTCGATAAGAAACATAAAGAAGATGAAACTGCAGTTGTATAAAATGAGATTTATATCCTAGGGGAGAGGATTATTTTGAGCATGAAGCCCTAAAGGGCTGTTAAAATCACTGAGGAATATACCTTAGTACCCAGCTGCACCTTGACGTCCACCTTATGTTTCTTCTGCTCCAGGATGCTCAGCAGGTACTCCTGAAACACACCTATTCTGGTGAAGAAATGCTCGTTGTGCCAGCAGCCCTCCATGTTATCAAAGTCTACCCCGAGTCCCAGCAGAAACTTCACACTGCGGGGATCCAGGGCGATCTGCTGGGGCCGGCACAGCAGTGCGGTCCGGTACCTCTCATCCAGCACGGTTAGTTTCAGCACCTTACCGGAGCGAACAGCGACCAGGGCGGCCGTAAGCCCCACGGGTCCCGATCCCACAATGAGCACCGACATTCTGGCCCGCCACTGTCTGATGCCGTCCAGGCTCACTTTCACCACCACGTACACGGCCACGGCCACCAAAGTGCTGAGAACAGTGTCATAAGCCAGAGCGCGATACTTTTCCTCCGCGTCCTCCCCGACACCGCCAACTCCAGCGCTGTCTGCCTGCAGCCCGTTCATGCCTCCTGCACAAAGGACACGGTAGCCTGACGGAGCCGTAACCTGTTCTCCCTTATTAGGCAGCTGAATGTGGGCTCATAGTCCGTGCGTTTATGGCACCGAGAGAGAAGCAGGCAGAACATCCGTGCACGCAGCCAGGCCAGCTGCGACTTCATATGTGTCCTCCCCGCTCCCTTCCCTGCAAGTGGAGTTGATGCAACACGCTGCACTCTCTCTCTCTCTCTTTCTCTCTCTCTCTCTCACACACACTCAATGCCCACCCTGAAGGAACGTGTGTGTCAGCAGAAAACAAGCATTACAACACCCATCATGCGTATATGCGTAAAAGTGTAGATCGGTCATATCTGCCAGGACTCAACAAAGTCAGTGGAAAACCTGATTCTCATCCTGAGAGCCAATGCTCAGCGAACTACAGGAGCTGGACAGTGCTTTGGCTTTACTCTAAGAACCTATTGATTTACTGTTCCTATTACAAGACAGGGTTCGATTCCCTCGTCTCCCACACTTATTTTTGTTCATTGTGGAGATTGTACATTCACATACAGTCCCTGCACACTGCCATATCTTTAACCATAACCACTACTCCTATTCACTACTTTCACCTTAAAGCCAAGTCTTCACCTGAGAGGACTGGCCTAAATATCCTCACAATGACAAAATGTTCTCCATGATGGTGTCAAAGTAAAAGTTGTCCACACAAACATAGAAATGCACACACACACACAGGGGTTTCCATAGCAAATCTACTGTATAATCCCAAAGTAGGTTACTGATTGCAAAGTCTAATCACATCAACTCTGCTCTTTTCTTTTCTCCTCTAATATTTACTTCATCATGGTGACAGTTCCTCAGAGGAAAAGGCCAATTTACTGTATATGACAAGATGCATATCTGTGGTGCTGATGTTGAAGGTGGATTGCAATGGCATAGTGCAGTAGTGCTGCTCACACTTCACATTTATTTTATAAATCTTTTCAAAATAATTGTTTATGACTTATTGTTACACTAGGATGGACAAGTGTCCTCACCAAAACTGTCCTATTTATAGTATAGGATAGTCACATAGTCCTCACAAAGAAATAACAGATGAAGGAACTGGATAAATTATATATATATATATGCCAGTGATCAGCATTCAGTGTCATATTCTCTCATCAAAATTCCCCATCAGCTGCCACCTGTAAAAGACCCCAATGCATCATATTCACCATCGTCATCACTTCCCCATTTATAGTGCTCTGATCTCTTAGACCCATTTAAACCTTCCTCATAACTGAGCCTAAGGTGGCGATTACATTAATTTATGTGATACAACTCTAAGGCCTTCGCAGGAAAATACAGGGAGGTTCATGCACTATATTTGTCTTCCTTGTGAAAGAAAAGTGTGTAAATCCATAAATCCATTTAAATTTACAGGGATCCAGAGAAGAAAGTGAGGGGAGAAATACAAAGACACACACACACACAGACAGAGAGCGAGAGCCTTATTGGTGTGATACAGTATGCTTCTGCTAGTAATTGGTTTCCACCTCTGCTCAGGTGCCTGGCAACGATTATACTGTCCAGCCAGTCCAGATGAAAAGAAAAATTGAAGCCATAATTACAGGTAAGACCTGCAAGCTGGCAGACAACCACATACAAGGCATTTCAGGGAAATGAATGCAGAATGGTCACTGGGAAACAAAATGATGAGCTAAAATATTCTGTAATGGTGCACCAGAGATCACTTTACAGAAGTACAGCGATGTATGCATCTTAATTTAAAATAAAAGTGACATGAGAGCTTGGCAAAGACATGGTTTCTAGTTAATGAACAAACTGCAGGCACAAAACATTAATAACCCTCTATACTAATAAACAATATCTTCATATAGATTTGTACCTACAATGAGATTAACTGAGTATCTGGCCTAGCTCAAGTGCTTCAAGGCATAATGCACTATGAAATAAAATAATTAAGCATCTAAACAACATTTTTTTCTTTGATTTCCACATTGGCATGGTAATATATGCAGTTACACAGAGGTGATGGACATAACTGTTCCATGAAGGATGGGGATTTGACTGTGTTAATGACCCTGAGTGGATCCCTCACACATTCCATGCTGACACAATCTTACGCCTGAACAAAAGCAACACAGAGAGCAGGTTTTTATCAGTTTGTCCACATCTTACAGACAGTTAGGGCTAAACATAGCTCTGAGGTCATTAGAGTTAAACAGGTTAGGCCCCACATAATAAATACAAACTCTTGTTGTTGGAGTCCAGGCTTTATTAAGTCAGCATATTTACTAAGAGGGTGGAGAGACTGGGATCAGGCTATGTATCAGTTTGTACTCTTTAGAAAATCACAAAGTTTTGGTCAAGTTGATAAAAGGTGAAGATGAAGAGAATCATCAGGCGACAGAGAGAAAGACCTAACATGAACTGGAGTGTTGTTTTGAGATTGAACAAAGAAATGCAAAATATGTCCGTTATATAAGAGTCAGACATACAGTAGCATTACACATGCCAGCAAACTCTTAAAACACACGGACCACTGTACATCTATGAACCGTCTTACAGTCCTGTTTTCTTCTCAGAAAGCATTTTTTAGAAATCATTTTCTCCCCCTAAACAGCCTTAAAACACAATATGTCTCCCACTGTTTGTTGTAGGACAGATTTGAGATGGTCAGCATGTGATCAGCCACATTGATACATCTGCCTAAGTACCGCAATGGGTTTCTCACTAAACATCTGTGCTGATGGCTTCATTCATTTATACCATTTCTCTTTCAAACAGTTCTACTGTGCCCTGCAAACACTTTCCATCGGGCCATTGTTTCAAGGCTAAGCAAACATCACAACTGACAGTGTCACAACAGATAGAGTGAAAAAGCCAAAATATTTATACTACTTATCTCAAGGACAGACAAAGAAATGCTTCCATGGGTGGAAAAACGTAAAGACTTTTGATCAGATGATGCTCAAGTTCTAATGTTTTTGCAGTCTTGTGAAATGTCTTTCTCGCTGTGTGTTAGACGTAGATGCTGAAAACAGAGGCTTTCAGAGGAAATCCAGCACTAGTTGACAGTATTTGCGCTGCCTGCTGACAACTTGTCCAGCTGCGTCTTGAGCAGTGACGTGTTGGGAGCTGACAGACTGAAGCTGTGGTGACGTGAGTTCATGCAGCTGTGAACACAGTACGACTAGAAAGAACAGATCCGATCACCATGGTTACTCAGTGCAATAAGGTCAGTGCATGATGCTGGATGTGGCCATCTTAGCAAACTACTGGAAGGTTTCTGTCTGCAGCCAGTTGTTTTGTGTGACTGCCATCCAGTAGTGCAGAGAAAATAATAGCACACTAATTACTTTATTTGACCAGTGTGTCCTTAATGAATTCTTAAGTCACGCAGTGGGAAATCCTAAGAATACTGAAGCTTGTCATGGCACATCTGCTGAGGAGACTCATTCATCAGAAACTGTTTCCCTTAGAGGCACATTTTCGAATGACAGAAAAAATACTGGTTTCTAAAAATAGTCTCATTCAGCTATCCACTTGGAAAAGACAAGAGAGCACTTCTCAACAACCACAGAAAAAATCTCTGTTGAAAAGAAAAATGTTCTTTGCATCTTAGCACACTGCTTAAAAACATGCAATCCCAACAGCTGGTTTAAAATCCATTTTAATTCTCATTGAGGTGTTGCAGGGACTAATTGACTGGTTTCATTATCTGCTGAAAACATAAAAACTCAAATGTTTATAGAATTGAAGCTACATTGATTTAAGCCTGCCGAAAAAGAGTTAAAAACTCTAAGAACTCTGGCGTCATAAAAATGTACACCAGTGGATCTTTCTTGACAAATGACACTTGCCACATACTGAAATTTTTGAAAAAACTTTGTAAGACAACATTAAACAAATAGCCTTTTACAGCACTGTACAAGAGCAGTAAGTATGAGTACCCATGTTCTCAAGGAGAACATCGAGTAAAGACCTGTGACTATTAAAGGCTTAACGTGTACTTTTAACTCTAGTAAGTATGTAACTAACAGGTTCTCATAGATCTGACTGCATATAGCTGGTTTTACATGCAAAATTCTATTTTAATTACCCATTTTCACATTAATCGTTGATGATGAATCATGAAATGCATATGCACCTGATGGCTCTCACACAGATTTGAGAAATTTCTGCCACAACTACACATGCAGGATGCCAGACCTCATAACTGAGCTGCTGAAAAGTCTGATTTTGGATTGTGGTATGTTGAAGCAGACTGCTTTGACATAAGTTATAGTAAAGGTCCAAGTTAAAGAGCATTATATTCCACACACTTTGATGGATCAGTCGTGAAGTGTTTCTGGCAGATGGTCATTAGCCTCTTCAGTCCCTGTGGATGGAAAAATAAAATCAACACAAGCAAGTTCAGTTGTCAATGGAAAAAAAATGCAATTTCCAAATTTTCCATAGCTAGCTACTTTTCAGACCATAAGCTTCCTATAGACACATTAACATTTCACTACGCAAAGAGATACTAATATGCAAATGAGATACTAATATGCAAATTGGTGCATAACATAATCTGATGACTAATAACTACCCTGACCACCTTTATAACCCTTAGCAGTGTGTTTAAACACATTATTATTAAAAAATATTAACATACAACAAATTCATGCAGCTGTGTTGGAAAGAATAAATTGACAGAATTTACAGACTTTAAATGCAAAATCTATTTCGTTACCAGAATTCATCAATTAACTTGTCATGTAAATGTATTATATAGTGAAATTAAGATTTGGAGAGGCCGATTGCAGATAAAGGGATAGTTTCATGGTCTCACCTGGATGTATTTTCTTTGCGTCTCATCGTTGAGAACGTGGGCCACATGTTTGGAGAAGATCTTTTCTCGCCCAGTACGGGCATGAATACCCACCATGGTCACACCTATGGGCCACGGAGCATTACCAATGGCCATCTGCAGATAAGCGTCATTTGCCTGATAGAAATGCAGTGTTGTTAAAACGGACTTCATAGTAAAAAATAAAGAGAATAACAAAAATACTGTTATACAGATAATAACATACCTTGACATATTCTCTCTCCAACATGAATTTAATGATGTCTGTAATTGACTCCTTGATGTCTGCTGGTAAGCTCTGAAAAAGATAACATTTAAAAAAAAAGATAAATCCACACCTTCTAAGCCACACTGTGTGGCTTGTTGTACTAATATTACCTTCTTCCTGAGCTTCCTGAAGAGCGGTTTAAGGTAAGACTCAGTCTGCGAATGTGTTGCACTGGCCAGCTTGCCCTGAACACTTCTTTTCACATGGTCCTCTCTGCTATTCAGATCTTTGGCCCAAACACCAAGAAGAAACTAGAATACAGCAGGAAAAATGGCTGTTAAGAAAATATTGCCAAATCTCACAATAGTGAAAGACATGACAGATTGGTAGTGCTAAAATACACATGCAATAAAAAAAATACACATTACAAAATAATGTCATAAGCATTTCTACATTTATTTAACAACAATGCAAATGTAAAGCATATGCAGTATATAGCAAACAGTGATGTCAGCATTTTTTATCCAATAGCTCCCTCTACATAAAATGGAGAGCATGATTTTCTTGCCTTACCCTCAAAACTTTGTGAATAACATCTTGGTCTCGATCATCATCTCCTGTGCCCAGGGTTTGACCAAGAGCCTTAAGAGGAATTTCAAGATTACAGACAAAATCAACAATAATAATATTTCATATGACAAATTCTCCATCGAATTGTCTACTGGTGCACATAAAATATAGTTATTTAATAACTAGAAAGTCATTCCTCAATAAGCAGTGCAATATACCTCCAGTTCTTCTATAGTAGTATTTTCTTCATGCACTTTGAGGTCATGCTGTGTGTCCAGTTCTCCTGATTCTGTTCCTCCAACAATCTCATTTAGGTACTGCTGATCGATCTTGTCCATGGCTGCTTTCAAGTCATTTCTCAAACCCTAGACAGACAGAAAATATTATGACCAAAAATTTTAGTGTCAACCAGCATGCCATGACTAGAAACTTTAAAAAAATATATATAACCTTTTTTGCTTCAGTGGGAATGTCTCTCAGGGTCAAAATATAGATTAATGTGCTCTATTCCCAGATAGACTTAGTCCTACCTTGTTTACTTCTGGGGTCAGAATCTCAATTTTTCTTAGTCTCTGGAAGGCATCATAGTCGGACTCTCCAAACAATCGAATTGGTTCGCCTCGTTCTCTAAGCCGTCGAATAACCTACACAAGCAGAACAATGCAAAAGACACGTTTAATATGCAATATGGAAAGAAATAACGGGAAGTGTGGCTGTTATATACAGTACTGACTTGCCTCCTGTCGTGACAGTGTCATTGGCAGCTTCTCTTCTGTCAGCTCCAGTTCCAACACTGGATTAGCTGAAGTGGAAGGTTCATTTTCTTCATTCTTGTTAATCTTCAGGACAACAGGAAGGAGCAAAAATTTACAGAAGTCAATGGATGAGTCCATAATTTGATAATATCCAAATACAGCTTTGTCTGAGCCTGCAAATGAAACTAATATAAGTGTGATATATAAAAAGTGAATGTTTGTATGAGATGAGACCTCAGAGCTGAATAGGGTGTGTATCATTATGATAAACACATTAAACAAAGCCCTATCTTACCTGCAGCTCTTCTAACTTTTGTCTAAAGACAGAAGAGTAGCCAATAAAAGCAAATTTACAGAATATTATGTTGATGGCGTAACTTTTATTTAGTGAATTCTGACTGCGGTCTATAGAACCTAAAACCTAATTCAAGGGAAAACATATTTAATCTTATTCTGCAACAAAGAAACTCAAATTAAATCATGCTTTCATTGGCACATGCACCCTGTCACTCTTAGATTGTGGCTTAAGAAGCACAACCTAAAAGAACAAAAAAAAACTAATGACAAAAAGCCTTCCAAACAAACAAAGACCCTTGCTCAAATAAAGACAGCACACTGCATGTGTGCACAGCATAACTTAACGAATTTGACATTTTAAGCCTTGCACAAAGTACAACAGAAATGCAGCAACTGTTACAAGGCAATGCAAACCACCGAGGCAAAACCAGGGTTAACTCATAGCTCGTCTAAATATTAAAGCTGCTGTCACAGATTATGTGCAACATAAGAAAAGAACAGAATAATTTCTTATTTCAGAATCCCATGCTGAAACGCACACTGTAGCTGTGTCCCACTTTGGCTTTGTGGCTTCCTTTCCTTGTTTCTTTTCTTTCTGCCAAGTTATTGTTGCTGAGCTTATAGACAGTTTTGCAACATCATTTGTCCAGTGTACACCCTAGTAGTATATTTGTATGATGACATTTTAAACATGAATTTGGTGAATAAAATTCATTTTAAAAAACTACCTGGAACAGACTGATGTAAGCTGCTGAAAATTTCCATTTATATCTGCCTGATAATCAAGTTAGTATATGCGTACCGACTGGATGACCTTTCTAACTGAGGTAAATGTCTCTCAGCAGTTGTCTCCACCATGTTATTTCTGCTTTCATCCTCACTGGCTTTAGTGAGCAAACTTTAAAAAAGAATGACAAGGAAGCATAAGCTTTTGGGACACAGTGTGTTTTATCCTTTTATCATGCATCCTGTCAGCTACTTTCACTGTGCAATCCCATACCTGGCTCTCTGGCGTCTCCCTCTGAACCTACAGATGCAGGCAGCAGAGGCAGGTTGGGGAAAAACAGCACAGTAAACACAAATACAAACACTAATGAACACCTGAGCATCAGTGCCTGACCTTATTTTATTTGCTGGAAAAACGTGAAATTATCATTAATTATCATGAAGTATCAGTGTCATACTAAACTCAAACTAAGGAAGGCAGTGATTTAGATGTGTGCATTTGTGTGTGTCTGTGAGAGAGACAGAAAGCAGAGTGCTCGACATCCACCTTGTAACCACATCTTCTTAAGTAATCTTCTTGCTCCTTGCGTGCAAGGTCAGCCCTTTTGAAAAACTTTTTGGAGTCCTGAAAGCAGACATAACAGACTTTTCAAACTCAACGGCACAACTCTTTATACATAAACTTATTATACTTATAATACAAAATGGTTTGCTAACAAATCACATCTTTTTCCCTATGTTTTGGAATAAATTTGGCAATATACTGCATGTAAGCATTTGGCCATTTGAAATAAAAAAATAAAATAAAATCTCAGCAAAGCACAATCACAGTTCTTAAGTTCATCTTCTACTGCAGTGGTCCCCAATTCTGGACTTCAAGGCCCCCTGCCCTGATTGTTTTCCAACTATCCCTGCACTTCCCGCTTCTGACTGGCTGAACATACTTGATCCAGGTAATCAGTTGTGGGTCCGTTGCATAGCTGGAAAACAAGTAGGGCATGGGGCCTTGAAGTCCAGGGTTGGGAACCACTGTTCTCCTGAATGTGGCATGATTTCATGTTAGAGAAGTCACAGAGTGAAGAAAGAAATACAATTATGTTATAATTAGGAAATATAATGAAGAATATACGTAAAAGAGCGACATAGTATAGTCCCGGTATGGTAGCGTAACTCTATTAGCGTTTGTCGGTGTGTGTAGTTTTTGAATCCCAGTGCTACCAAATGCCAATTTAGCATCATGGATAAAAAGGTCGGCTTGTCTTGGAGAGTGAAGCAGAATATAAAGACAAATGTCAGATTATTAGCCTGTATAGTCCATTTAATGTCGGTCCAAAGTTATGTGCTTGCTAGCTAACTATTTAATGTCTATATTTAACACGTTAACGTTAGCCGGAGCTTTACTGGTCGTTAGGTCTTGTACTGGACCAATAATCTATCGATAAATGGAAGATAAAAAACAGACAATTCTGGAAAACACGTTAGCGCTAGTTAGCAACAAGGCTAACCATGCTAATAAAAACAAGCAGCTTCTCACGTCAACAAGCTGTTTTTCTTCGATTTGTTTCCTTTTCCTTGAGATCTCAGCTTTAAGTATATCCATTTCAAATAGTAAAACTGCTTTTTGCTTGTTTATTTCAATAAAGACACACTCATATCAGACGGATTTAACAACGCTACCGCTGCCCCGAGTAACCCGGAAGTCATGAATCTAAAAACACCCGATCGCTGGATTTCAGAACAAGAGTCCTCGGTGATTTGCTGTGTTGGGTGTGTTTCAAAATAAAACTGGAACAACAAATGAAGGATAACTTGGGAAAACTGTGTTGTTTTATATCAACGACAAAGGTTATAATTTCAAGACAAAGCACTCTCCCCTTTAGCACAGTAGGTCATCTGAAATACTGCGTGAAATATAAGCTATAGGGTCACAGGAAAATTAACATTAATAAACTCTTGGCATGTTTTGGCAAAGTCTGATCAATGTTTCCACTGTATCTGTAGTCATACATCCAAATGCAACTAAGCACACACCACATTTTAATTATTTTCTCTTATATATAAAAAAGGATACTTGTTACATCAATAATTTATTAATCTCGTCTATACACAGATTTAGGCTCTAAAATATTTTATTTCACATTCTTTATTGCCTGTCATATAGAAAGGGCTTCACATGGATAACCATATTCAGATACAGCATTGCCAAAACACTATATGAATAACATGAATTTTTTTTTGGGATGAGAATGAACAGAATAATGGGTAACAGCAATTTAGGTTTACATAAATGAGTTAATGTACTTCCTATCTTCTGCCAGTGACTTTAGAGATATAACTGCCCCAAGCAAGCTCATGACCATTTCATCCTGAAAATGTACTGGGTTACATCAACTTTCTAGAAACGGAATTTAATGAGTGCAACGTGAACACATCTGGGCAACCAGCTGAGTTTCAGTCATTCGCTATCAGCTGTAAATGTGTGATAATTTTAATCTATGAAATCTGCAGCTCAGGAACAATACAGACAATAACAGTAGGTCATGTGATTCTGATGAAAGAATCTAGAAAAAGTGTATGTTTGCAGTCTAATCTCATTATTGCCTTTGTTCAAAAGCCAATCCATTGTCTGGACAGTACAAACGTCTGACTCGACCTTTCAGATGAGAACATACCATCAGGTGGCGCAAAGGGATATGTGACGAATTTTAATATTAAAGTCATTAATTTATTTACGCGGCGAAAGGGACCGACCTGCATCATGTTGCGCACGGGAATCGATCATACAATAATAGCCTTTATCAGGTACATTTTATTCTAACAGTGTACAAATCTGCCGATGACAGGATGTGTAGCGCAGCCTGAGGAGAAATTTAACTGATTAATGAGGCAGACGGACAGTGATTCCGCTGAGTATATCCTAGTCACTGATTTCATCTTTCTGAAGAGCGATTTTTCGACTGCACGACTAAGTGAATATTCCTCCTGAAGATGGAGTTTGGGGAAAGGAAGAGGAGAAGGAAGTCACAGAGCTTTAAACTGGTCACGGATGAAGGTAGGTTGCTCAATGAATGCGAGACCTTGTAAGACGCGCGTCTGTGTCTGGGTGTTTGTCTGGCGCTGTGTGGCAGCAGAGACGACTCTGTAAACAAAAGAGATGGCCACGACAATGCCCACAGCCTGTGTCTCGGATTTAACCATCAGTTACCTTCCAATGATCAATTCTGACATGTAAAATACCTTCCTGCACATTAGTCTAATGTAGCCGCTTCTGATTAGATTCTCAAGAATGAATGAAGTGAACGAATAGTCCCAAACATGAAAATATGTTGCGCACTCTGAACGTTTAACACGCAGCTTAAATCTTTACTTTTTGCTGAAGGTATAAGCTCTAGGCAAGCCGTCTTGATCACACTACTTTATACCACCTACAGGTGGTGGTTTCTGCATGGGATGGGAGGGAGGGGAGGTTCTGCTTTGGTTGACATCACAGTCGCCTCTATCAGCCTGTGCAAGCTTCATCACTGACATGCAAAATGCAAAAATGCAATCATCTGTCAAACAGCTCAGACTGTGAAATAATGCTTTCTACCCTTGATATGAAATCAAACCCGAGCTGTTTTTCTTGCAGATTTTGACCCTTCATATATGATGAATTCCAGCTGCAATGATGCCAATGGAGAGCCTAAGGATGCAGCTGTGCCTGATGGTATGTGTGTGCCACTGTATGGACTTATTTCTGATTTCTTTCAGATCTCACTAATTACATTAACACCCTTCTCTGTCAAAGTTTGGCTGGAGGACGAGGGCATGGAAATCAAGAGGCAAATCACAGGAATGATGAGGCTTCTGAGTGATAAGACCAGCAGGGTATATCAACGTGTGGGGACGGAGCAGGACAGCTTAACAAGAGAGCCCCAAGATGGGCATCTGACCTGGCTACATCAGCCTGTGCCTTTGTCTCTTGTATCAGAAAACCATCAGAGCAACAGCTGGCATTCTGCAGGAGACCCAGGGCCTTCACTTTCATCCACCTCCACCGCCAATGGTCCGGGCTCTGGCCAGTACAGCACCCACTCCAAAGCCCTAAAGACCCTCAACAACAGAAAGGATTTAATTAAAGTGACTGAAGCTCATGGTAGGGGACCAAAGCACGTATAAACAGGAATAAAAAAAAACTCCCACACCCAACTTATGTTTCCTAAAGATAATGATTGCACATAAAATAGAGAACAGATGTCTAGTGTTACACACAGAGCATTTTTCTACTCACACTTTTTTGGCCCCAATATAGCAAGACAAAAACACAATACACACGAGTACATTCAGCAGTGTTTGAGAGACCACTAACCAGCACACCTCTGACTTTCCAGCAGATATTGTCCCTCCTGCTGTGCCAGAAACCCCCTGCTGTATGTGTAACTGTAAAGGCACATTGCAGGCTATTTTGCAGGAGCTACGTGCCATGAGAAAGCTGATGCAAACTCAAAAAGGTCAGCGAACAAACACAATTTCTTACACAGTGTGAGAGACTCACAGAGTAAAAATATAACACGGTACTGTCCTTTTCCAGCATCCTTGGAAAGGCAGGAACAGGCAGCGTCACCATGCCAACTTCGTCTTGGTCCAGGACCCGCTCCTCGCCACAGACCCCGCAAGAAGAGGCCAATCTATAAAGTGGCACAACTGGCTGTGTCTAGTAGTAGAAGAGCTGCACTTATTTCTGTGGATACATCACGACTTCTAGTTGCACCTGCAGAATGTACGAAGAGAGAAGACTCTGAGAAATCATCTACACCCAAAAGCCATCCCCTCTCCTCTGAGGTTTCTGTGCTGCCACCTCAGAACAACCCAGTGACTGTCAACAACACACACAGTCCTCTCCTGAACCAGTTTAGGGAACCACAGCCATCAGAGGTAATCTGCATGAATAGATTAAATGGACATGTGTGTTTTCTGTGCTAAATTTGTAGCTCTCGTTTATAGTTTGGCTTCTCTGTGCTCTTTCTAACTGAAAACAATGGTCTATTCATGAATTACAACTTTCTCACAAATTGATTCTTCAAGGCTTTTTAATTTGCATATTTTCTATATTTGCACAAAATTTCTTTTACATTTTTATGGAGGTACAGAAATAAGACAATAGTTTCGACTTCTATTATAAAAAGTTCTATATAGTATGTTTGGCTCTATGTAGGCAATTTAAAATACATTATCACTGTATATTTGACTTGTGACAATAGTTTCTATAGAACAGTTTGCATTTGCCTTTTTCAACTAAAAACTGAATTAATTTTGTGAATGTATGTAATTAATAATTTTCCCTAAGTACTATGCAATTCATACTGTGTTATTTGATACCTTTTCAGTCTGAGGTGCGTCTTGCAGAGGATTATGATGTGTTTATATCAAAGGCCCAGCTAGACTCCATTCTGGTCAACTATACGCGCTCCGGCAGTCTGCTTTTCCGGAAACTGGTGTGCATTTACAGTTTTCACTTTATTTGGCCTTTGATTGTACTTAGCTTTACAGTTATATTGCATCACTGGGTATTTGTATTTTATTTCAAACAATTTAGAAATAATTGTTAAGTAATTTGCTTTAAACATGAGTTAAGCTCAATAACTGCATTGTTTTAACGCAGTTATATGTTTTTATCCCATATCCTATCGATACCTTAAGGTGTGTGCCTTCTTTGACGATGCCACCCTGGCTAACTCCTTGCCAAATGGTAAAAGGAAAAGAGGGCTCAATGATAACCGTAAGGGCTTGGACCAGAACATTGTAGGTGCCATTAAAGGTAGGTCAGAGAAAAATTCAAAATATTTCATCAGTCTCTTTGTATCAGAGCACAACAATCATGACATGATATTTTTAAGGAAGCATTAATATAGTCAGGTGAACTGTATACAGTGTTTACAGAAAAGTACTGCACTGAACACAAAATAGAAAAGTTGCCTGGGCCAAGAGACTGGGTTCAGATCCTTCAAGATCAAATCAAACTTGCCAGGAGGAGGCTGAAAAGAGGTAATGCACTCATAAGTATGCATTTTTTATTTTTTATTGAAGTACTCTGTGCTGTAGATGCTTTTTTATCTGGCATCCTTTTATCATTGAGTAGTAAATGTACTAGTTTATGTCCCTTAAAAGTTTACCGGTCAAATAGGTTTTGTATGGACGTGTTAGGCAAATCTTTTTCCTTCTGGTTCCTCAGATGCTGCAGAAGCAGAAGTCTTAAATGGACGTTCTATAAGTATGAAACACTCATAAGGCCAACTAATGGATACACCACAACCCCCCCCCCCCCCCCCCATTTATTCCACTGCCGACTTTTATCTTTCTGTGTCTGCACCTTTCCCCCCAAATCAGTACACCATCTTACATCTTTCCATCAGCCCCCCATTGAGAGTACAATGCGTTCTCCACTTCGCTGTCACCAAGCATGCACGCACGCACGCACACACACACACACACACAAACACACCATTGAGCCGGCTCGCTCATTGGCTCATACGTCTTTGTCACGCTGACGCTGTGACATTTGACATTCTCACACAGCTTCCCAAAATGTCAGCTAATTATCTTCACACCATGCACCATATCCCCTTCTTTCACCTCTCTATCTCACCTCGCTGTCACAAAGCATTTCTCTCCCGCTATGCTGTTTTGTTTTTCAAGAAATAAATGAGACTTGTACAAAATCCACCAAATGTGTGAACACCAATTTCAGGCACACACAATTTTTGGTAGTGATATTTTACTAATATTTTCTTTCTTTCTTTGTAGGCTGTGACTATAACAAACTTGCAAGCGCGGAAGGAACAATGGTGAACATGACTCGCTGATGCCACCATGGCCTTATGGCAGAACTGTTGACTGTCTTCGTTACATCTCTAACTTGATGCAGTTTGACACTTTAGACATTTTCTTTGGACCTGTTAGTTGTTATTTGTCATGGATGTAAAGGGGGGAAAAAAACAACAGGACCAAATGAAGAACAAACCTGCTTAATATCCACTATCTCCCTCTCTGAAACACACTCAAATTATGCTTCTATATTATACACGCACATTGCCTTTTGTGGTCCTTAAGACTTCACTGGACACACTGGGATTTGTGCCAGCAGACATCAAACCATACAGTGGTTAAGAAATGTCAGGTCATTTTCATATTCAGAAGTGATTTACTGTTTACATTGTAGGCTACAGCTCCAAAAGCTGCCTGGTTCACATGTGTCATTACTAGGAGCCACAGCCTAAAATGAGACAAAGTACTGTAACAGTAGGACATTCGTATATTTTGCACAAATTACATTTTACGGGAAGTCGTGCATTGTGGATTGTGCCTTTTTAGTGACCAGTATTTCACTGCGTGAAATGTGCAGTGCAGCATCTGCCTCAGTTCCAAACATATCATCCAAATGTAAATAGTTGATGTATTTTTGGCCAATTTTGCAAATGAAATATGTTAATATGCTGAAATATGGTCAGTGGCTGAAAATATATTGAAGAAAATACACAGTACTCGATGAATAGTGTTTCTTTTCATTATTAGAATTTTTAGTCTATGCACATCAGTGCTACTGTTTATTGTGACGGAATGAAATACCTTTTCTTTCATTTCTGCTCATTGTGCATAAAATATGAATAGTTGTTTCCAGCATTAAATATGAGTTCTTGACAACTGTTTTGGTGTTGTTTTTATAGCGTAGACACTATAATTAAAAAACAAGACAGCTATTACAAGTAATATAATAACACATTATTGTAATACAAGAAAAGCATATTTGTTGCAGTAGCAACGTTATTATTATAAACATTTTATTCCTAGATAAAAGTTTATTGAGCCTTTGTGAAGCACCTGCACATGCAGGTAGACAGTGTCATGCTGTAGGTGCATTTGGAGGGAAACAGTAAATTAAAGGTACACTCCATTGTAGAGATTTTGTTGCCAGACTTCACAGCCCATTAAAGGGGATGTTGAAGCCGCCGCTGTGCAGGCAGAGGACCCTTTGACATCTCGTCAGCTTCCTCTTCGCATTTTAAACCAATTATGTTTTTAAAAAGGATAAAGCGCAGACGAGTGCGAATATTTCTTGAAATGCGTTTCGTTTTGCGCGATAGTTCGACAGTTTCTCTGGTCTGTTTCTGAATTAGGCGACGAGCATGTGTCACTTTTGGTCAGGCTTTCTCCGAGGACGCCCGATTCTCGCCGCGGTGCATTGTGGTCCTGTCCCCCGCTCTTCTGTCGGGATCCACCGCTAACGTGAAGCTGGTAAGGATAAACTGGTCGGAGCAATTAAAGGGGAAATGTTGCACGAATATAACTCTGCTTTGGCCCTAGAATCGCACCCAGAGCAGCAGTAAACCCCTGTTTTGCACCATATCATTGCGTACTTTGCACAAGTAGCGTGTTTGGCGCTGTTTTATTGACACCAACTCTGATGTTGCACACATCGCATGGCGAGGGACAGGAAAGGGTTAAATTTTTCCGCCGCCGACATTTTTGTTCGGCGGCTCTTCGGCAACTTTTTAACGTACATGTGCGACCAGTCGGCGCCGCGTTTGGCTGCTACAAGTCGTGATTAGGCGGCGGCCTCTGCAGCGTGTGTATCGTTAAACGAACCGCAACACACACACAGAGACACTTAGAGTCGAACTCTGGGCTCTTTGTTGCACAGAGCCGCTTATGCACATCACCTCATGCATGGATCAGCACCAGAACCGAAACTGCATTTGCCGCAAAACAAACAAACAAACGTGGAAGACGCAGCGTTTATATCCCCAAACATGGTGCCACGTGGTCTGGACATTGCACCGTATAAACGGGCTCACCTGTGTCGGTGCCTAGGGGTTGAATGAACCGGGCAGCGTTTTGTCTCTTGAACACTCCCGCAGTGTTTCCTAACACCTCAGTAAGTCCCAGTGTCAACAACAGACCGTGTCCAATAGGTTGTTCATGCGTCAGGTCTGCTCAAACTACAGGTGTGAGCGTGGGTCATGTGGCACCACCAGCTGTTTATTGTGTTTTTGTGTTTCCACTGGTGGATGTGTGTGTGTGTGTGTGTGTGTGTGTGTGTGTGTGTGTGTGTGGGGGGGGGGGGGGGGGGGGGGGGGCATTCATACTAAACTATTTATTGTTTAAATGGGAAGACTGATTGGTAATAAATCATAAAGATTAACAGAGCTCTGCTCACTATAAAAATGAATATAAACTACATATATGGAGGATTCATTGCAGGGTGGTTGTAGAGAGGATCAAACTAATTAGTTCTGGTCATGAGTCATTTGCACACTGCAATGTTATTGCAATGTTATTTGAGATGATGCACATTTGTGAATCATCTCAAATAACATTGCAGTGTGGTGAACAAACGGATGTGCTATTAACATTATTATGTTTTTGCCAACTGTGATTCTGTTTCTAATCACAAATTTCTTTGTTCTGTTCTGGTTCTTGATGTGGTCCTAGTGGTGAGGGCCCAGAGTTTCTTCAGACATGTCTGTGAGGGAGTCTTTTAACCCCGAAAGCTATGAGCTGGACAAGAACTTCAGGCTCACACGCTTCGCTGAGCTCAAAGGCACAGGCTGCAAGGTCTGCTCTCCGGATCAAACTCTGCATTGGATACATTATTGTTTTACAGATTAAAAGCCATTGCAACTGATGAAAAATTTGGTTTAATGTGTGAAAATTGTGTTTTTTTTCTCTGGTTACAGGTGCCTCAAGATGTTTTACAGAAGCTACTAGAGACCCTACAAGAGAACCACTATCAAGAGGATGAACAGTTTCTGGGGGCAGTTATGCCTCGATTAGGTAATTATGATCTTCATATAAACTTATAATGACAAATAACTAGTGTATAATAGTCACAATGCATAAACAACAGTTGGTCGTTAAAAAAAATCTCCTAAAATGCTAAATATGTTGTCTAATTTATGTTTGGAGATGAGTGACATATGGTATTACAAAGAAACACTTTAAATTGTAAGAACAATTGTCCTTTGTGATTGAAACCGGTTTTGTGGCTGCAACTAAAACATAGTTTGTTTATGTAAAACTCTTGAGTGTGTGTGTCCTTCAACAGTAGTGTCCTATATGAAGCCAGAGTAACTTCACAGTGTTGACTCAGATTTGGGTAGGGGGCTTGATTGAATAGGAGCAAGAAGTACATGAGGATACAAAACATTTTATTGCTCTTAACGTGTTAAATAAAACGTGACACCAAATAAAGGCCATGTGATGCCAATGATGCTAATAATTAATTAACCTGAAGCCTCTCCTCTCAAACAGAATGTAAACATCTGGTCTTTTGTTTTTGAAGGCATAGGCATGGACACATGTGTGATCCCCCTCAGACATGGAGGCCTTTCTCTGGTCCAGACTACAGATTACATATACCCCATTGTGGATGACCCATACATGATGGTATGGATCTCTTTTTTGGGCATTAGTGCTTACACCAATGTGGTTACATTAATTATTTGTACATGTGACAAGTGTAAGGATGTGACGTTGACTCCGACCCCCTTATGTGCCTTTATTTCCATGTTTTTCTCTTATAGGGAAGAATTGCTTGTGCCAATGTTCTAAGTGACCTGTACGCCATGGGAGTAACAGAGTGTGACAACATGCTGATGCTTCTGGGAGTCAGCAACAAAATGTCAGAGAAGGTAAAAGACATGTCAGTTAATGCATTCACATTCAAGTCATTTACTACTCATATCACAGTGTAGAATCCAAATAAAGATGTTACTTAACAGGTATTAAAGGGACAGAGATAAGAAAGATATTATATTTGATTATATTGTGATCTCTGCTGCTGCTCTGACCTTCCTGGGTCTTTACAGGAGAGAGACAAAGTAATGCCACTGATCATCCAGGGGTTCAAGGATGCGTCAGAGGAAGCAGGTACATCGGTAACAGGAGGACAGACGGTGCTCAACCCATGGGTAGTGATGGGAGGAGTTGCTACAACAGTCTGCCAACCCAATGAATTTATCATGTATGAATAAATCCCATCTACTCAAGTTTCTAACTTATGTCTGTATTATTCACATTTGTTTCATAAATATCTACATTTTTGTTGTAAATAATCATAATGTCCTGTTTGACATTTCTCAGGCCTGACAACGCAGTACCAGGAGACGTGTTGGTTTTGACCAAGCCACTTGGGACACAAGTAGCTGTAGCGGTACATCAGTGGCTAGATATTGTAAGTCTGCCCCTGTTCACTTTGTCTGGACATTTCTTGTTTTTTTATGTTACACACTAATATCATTGGCTGTATATTTGTTTTTTTGTATGTCTCAGCCTGAGAAGTGGAACAAAATTAAGCTGGTGGTAACACAGGAAGACGTAGAGCTGGCCTACCATGAAGCCATGATGAACATGGCTAGACTCAACAGGACAGGTAATACCAGTATGAATCTGTCCAAATACCTTTTGTTAATGCAGACCTGTCAACCTTTGCACATTTTGATGTCAATGTTCGCTGGTATGTTTTCTTAATCAAAAGTACGCCACAAGCTGGCGATGGCTTTTTAGCTCAGCCCCATTCCTCTGCCCACAGTGAGGGGCTTCTCTTTGATTTTGACCATATATGCCAAACCTACACCACATTAAAATCTCTTCAAGGTTGGCAAGTCTGTTAATCTTAAGGCAAAGGAACAGCACGGATAATAAAATGCTAAATGATGATGTTCCCTGTGAGACCAAAGTTGTACTGTTATGCTTATAAAGAAGTATTAGCCAACTCACGTGCAGTATCTCTTCAAGTTCACAAGTATTGGTCACTTGGTACACATTTGCATTTGTCTTTTTTTAAATTGTTCTCATTAATTTATAAATAACAATACTTTAATAACAATAATTTAATACTTAAATTAGTGTCTCTTGTCATAATGGTTGTTTGCTTTCACAGTCTTTTGCCCACAGAGTTTTAGTCTTTATGAATATCAACACAAACAGAATAATCAGTATTTGTTCATAACCCTGACTAATCTTCAACCATGAAATCAGAATTGTTAGTGTTACTAATTAACCAATAAATCATTCAGAAACACTTCTGAGTCTCTCTCTGTCTCTGCCCTTGTAGCGGCCGGCCTCATGCACACTTTCAATGCCCACGCAGCCACAGACATCACAGGTTTTGGCATCCTTGGCCATGCTCAGACATTGGCACGACAACAGCGAAGTGAGGTGTCATTCGTCATCCACAACCTCCCGGTGCTTGCCAAGATGGCTGCCGTGTCCAAGGCCTGTGGGAACATGTTTGGTCTCATGCACGGCACCTGCCCTGAAACATCAGGTATGATTGCATTTATGGTTGTGGCCTGCCTGTATTGTGGAGATTATCAAAATATACAGAATTTAAAATTCAAATCAGTGTTTTATATACAGCTCCTGATTTGAAGTCAGTTTACCTCAGTTGTACGAGACAGGTGGATATGACAGTATAGCTGGGACAAGATAAAGTGGAAATAACTAAAACACAGTGAAAAACAGCAGACCATAATTAGGAAATATGAGATTATGACAAATTGGCTGAAATTAGATTTCTGGTCCAACAAACATTGAAATGCAATGTAAGAAAACTAATGTGTATAGTCGATTTGTGTTTGAGGGAAAGGCTCAAGTGTGTGATATCTGTGTTTCAATGCTAGCAAATATATCCAACTACTACCATACCTCCGAGTGGAAATATGTAGATAAACCAAGAAACGTGCACTGAAGCCTGAGTCACCTTATCTGATGTCACACCTGAGCGTTATTAATAAGAACAGTGAGGTGACCCGGGGCGTAATGGTTAAGGTACATACTACATTACTGCAGCACTGTGATCAGCATCACTATAAACGCTCAGACTCAGCTGTAAGTGAAGTGAACACTCACCAGCATCACTACACACTGAAAAGTAAACCCCTTTCAACCGACTAAATCTCCTTTCTTTAATAGGAGGCCTGCTCATCTGTCTGCCCCGGGAGCAGGCTGCCCGATTCTGTGCTGAGATAAAATCCCCAAAGTATGGAGAGGGCCATCAAGCATGGATCATTGGAATTGTAGAAAAAGGAAACCGCACTGCTCGAATCATTGACAAACCACGGATCATAGAGGTGGCACCACAAGCTGCCACACAGAATGTCAACCCAACTCCTGGTGCAACTTCTTAATCCTCCTTGCTGAATCATAAACCAGAACCCTAAAGCTCTGTTGAGTGATTTTAGACACATAAACTACAAAACCATCCTAGAGTGAAATGTATACAGAGAATAGTTCACAGTACAGAGAAAAGACTGGGTTGGTGTGTATCTCCATGAAAAACAGCCCTACACAGTGGCCTAGAGACCATGCCATCACCCAGTGGACTCAACCTACAGTACCCCATGACAAAAATTGGTAAGAAATAGCATTCTTAAAATCTGTTTGCCTTTTGTGTCTCTTGTACTCTGTTATGTTAAATGTGCTTGACTGGCAGAAAGCTTCTGACAAGAGTGATGATGATGACAATGAAGACAATAACCTGATACTGTTGATTCATTTTGAATCTTAGGAAGTCTGGAGTCTGTTGCCTCTTTTAAAATTGGTCTCATCAAGCAAGTAGACCCTGTGATGGTGATTTTGTTTGTCCATTCACTTTGTACAGTTATAAAGCCTAGTTTTCGTTCATTGCTGTAACTGATGCCTTGAAAGAAACTGAGTGCGGCCAGAGTGGTTTGTTTTTTATTACTTTGACTTTTTGTATTGTCCCCACGTAAACTAGTAAATGTTCAAATAGAAGATTTGTGTTCTCGCTTTTTGGGAGCAGCACTCGTGAATGATCAGTATCCACTCACGTCACAGAACTGCAGATTGATTTTTCCCCACTAACTGACGTTGCTTCACTGTGTGTTCTTCTGAAGTCAGAGATGAATTGTTTAAAGTCCTAGATAAGAAGAAATTCCATAATTCTCAGGAGATAAACCTTCTGCCATCTGCATCCACATGATATCATCATATTTAAGGTAATATGGTGCATAAGATTTCAGAATTGTGCTGATGACACAGCAGCAGTGGTCAGTGAAATTGTTGCCTTTGTTCACGATCTGGTCCATTTAAACTTTGTTCTCAGTGTTGTTACAAGATGTACTGAGGATGAATGAGCAATTAAGCATCCAGCTGATCATTCTTGTTCTAGTAACTAGGTTGAATCTGGAAGGCCTTTGTAAATGTTCATATGAATATCAGGAACAAGATATAACTACCCACCTCCTACAATAAACTTCTCTTATAATAGACTGTTTCTGTGTTTGAGTTTTGTGATGTATTTAAAGAGGTTATCTAGTTGTTTGTAAAGAATGGAAATCAGCAGAGCCATCAGTAGGAGGATTTAATTTCTAAGTTTCAAGCCATTGTACAGAAGCCAGTGATGGAAATAATGGTTGTATAAGGGGTTTTATTTTTAATCAAAAGTGACAAAACACTTGGTGGCATATAACATGATTTTGATTTTCAAACACACTGAATTCTTGCACAAACCATAAATAAAGTTTAGATCCCTGTATCAGATACAGATCAGATTTATATGCAGTGTCTGGTCTGACAAAAAGTTTCAAGGAGTGAAAAACAACCACTGCAAAAACAAAATTTGCATTATTAAAGAGTACATCTCTCCCTCAACACCCAAGCACCTCTGAAATGTACAATATAAATAGAAATAAAGGAGAAACAACTATTCCTTTTGTCTGGCTGAGTGGAATGACTGCCTCCTTATCATGTGACCCACTAGAGAAGCAAAGAGATCATAAGTGCAGCTTGTCAAAGACTGCCTCACAAGCTGTATGAGAGACAAATACCACACATCATTCTATAGTATCTTTCATATGTGCTTTTTCCCATTTTCCAGGTGCACATGCTTCCCATGCTCCACTATCTTATCATTTTCAGGCTTGAAAAGTGCTTGGATATCAAGCATGGCTTTCTGAATGTGCTGACCAAAGCGGTATGAGTCCTGCGGTCACACAGACAGAGAGGGAAAGAAATGAACAAGTGTTAAGTTCTGCAGTACAGCTTAAATGGTAGAGATATTTGTAACATGCAGACTCATCATTTTGTTTTCTTACTGTGTCAGGGCAGGAGAACTTGCTGGAGATGTGGAATGTAATGAGGTTTTCCCCAACAATGATATAAGAAACCCCATAACCATCATCAGCCACCTGACCATGGACAAGAAACACCATTAGATCGTTGCACATAGCTCTACTAGTGCACATCTCGAAAACATAGCTAATTAACTCACGGGGCCAAATCCACCACCAGCTCCCACATATTTTGGGAACTTGTTGATGTCGACCAAACTGAGCTGCTGCTGTGGAGTCTGACTGGTGGATAACTTCCAGGGCTCTGAAAGCACCTAGAAGCACAGACAGTGAATGTTGTACAGAAAAGAGCAGATGTTAATAGGAAACTGTGGATCAGAAAACAGTAAAATAATAAGATTATATGAGATGTTTGTTGTAGCTCTAACCTTCTTAAGAAATGGTGAGTCAGCACCAAGGTATTTGGATACTATATAGAGACAGAAGAGGTGACGGTCGATACCAGAACCAGTCATGGCCAGACGGTACATGTTCTGATGCTTATCTGCTGCTTTCCAAAACAGGCCAAGTCTCTGGGCATTCTGATCACAAAAACACCAAACAGCATTTCAGCATGACCTTATTGCTGTGAACATTAGTGTGTGTTAGTTTAACCCTGCCAGAACACCAGTGTGTTTAAAGTGCAGACACACAGAGACACACTGTAATAGTTCTTGGTGACTAGGTCCAAAGTAGCACCATGTGACCTCTCACAATGACATCTTTCATGTTATGCACTACAATATGCCACATCAGTTTGGATCGAGACATGACAGCACACGAGCTATCCTGACTTAAGTCTTTCTTTGTGTTTATGTGTTTTGCTTACTGTTTTGCCAGCGTCTCCCATGGCTCTGACAAATGCGACAGCCTCAGCAGTGCAGGAGCGGACGGTCTCTGTTCGACCGTCTCTGAACATACGAGTCATTGATGATTCATACGTTAGGCAGAAAACTCCCTGGTCCTGTAAAGCAGATGGATTATTGTGATTTAATGATGGCAGATTATACAACTAAAGATTGAATGTAAATACTGAGGAATTATGTTGGTGTTGCGTTTCCAGACATAGGTCAGGGGATGACCACAGTCATACCCTGAACTGTGCCAACTGCAGGGCCAGCTGGATAAAAGCATCAGGGCTGGTCCTGCACTTCTTGATCAGACCTTTCCCAAACTCAGTAAACAGACAGCCATGGAAGTCCACGTCATCAGCTATCTGCTTGGCTAACAGGTACGAAGACTCAATGATCTCTTGACACTAAACGGGAGAAAACAAAAAGACATCAGATTGATTCTGCAATGGAAACAGTCATAAAATGGTTATGATTAGATCATATAGGACAGTAACAATAACTGATAATTCTGCTGTACCTCCGCAGGAAATTTCCATTGAAGTCGAGTGGGTTGAGGCAGCCCCTTGTTCACATCCCCTTTACAGTGTCCCTCCTCTGTATAGCCAAGATGAAAGCAGTCTGTTGCAAGGACATACTACACAGAGAAAGGTACAGCTGAAGATCCCTGTGAACTTAGAATGAGCGACTTAACATATAAAGTCAGTACACATTTCATACCTCCCACATATGTCCTACAATTGGTGCATCAGCCCAGGAATGTTCTGCATTTATTCCCATTTTTCCATTAGTATAAGAGATCAAGGTGACAGACTTGTCAAACCACCTGTGACAAAAAGAATTACAACACCTGTAGGAAAACAAACCAATAAAAACCTTCCTGAGGTCTTCCCATTAAGTCTCTGCCTACCTGTCATAACATTTTCCATGCAGCAGGGACTTGGCATAAGTGTCAAGAGAATTGGTCTTTGTTGGGTCATAACCTTGTGGCTCATCATCCAGTGTCAGGAACAAAGCAGCTGATTCAATGGCATCCAGGGAAACTTTGTTTACTCCCTGGCTAAAATATTTAACCCGAGCCCGAGCCCATGGAACTCTAGAAGTGAGAGTAAGACACTTACATCTCAGTGTATGTGAGTATGTGTCCTCTGCCTGTGTGTGTGCTGTACATACCTGTTTCCTGCAGTAAGGGCAGCTAATTTTAGTTCTCCTGGCTGAGGTTCTGATGTATCATTGAGGATCCTTTGAAACTGTGTCTCAAGTTCACTGGGTAAGAGGTGCCGGCCTCCAGTGTACAGCCATACTTGGAAGAACCGGCCTTTGTGGTAGACAACCAGGTGCTTACGGTCAGTGAGGTGCTGCACAATATCTGCAGGATTGGTCGATAAGAGATGGATATGATTAAAAAAAGGAATTGACAGGAACCAACAGAACCATTTGGCTCACTAGTAGCCCAGGACAGCAAGAACTGTCTGTCCTATGGGACTGAGCATCGACTCATCCCTTTAACTGTACAGACTTGAAAAGGTGCTTACCTGTTTCAATGCCTGGTATGCGTGTGGTGTTAAACATCCTCTCCATCTGAGTGGAACACATAGGAACGGTCCCTAAAGCCCTCAGCTGAGAACAAGACAATGAAATCATCTCTAGATTTAAACCAATGGGGAAAGAAAATTAATAGATTCCCATGTGAGCACACTGTTTTCTGCCAAAGGTGGGACACGTCATTTCATGTGAGAGGCTGCTGCATTTATGTTTTTCTCTCAAGTCAATTTCAATCAAATCACACCCATATAGTGTTGATGAAACAAATTCATTTAGGCTTTGGGTGTTACACTCTAAAAAATGCCTAAGGTTGTTTCCCAAACTTTCATTGGTACTCATGAGGAATACATCATATCATAGAGAAATAATCGATGTAGATTTGAAATCAGGTTTTCAGGAGCTTTAAAGAAGAAGAAACATTTAATATTTATGCTCAGACTAGAGAGACGATAGAGATGGATAAACTGAGACATGGGTTGGTTAAGCCTTAAATGAGTATTTAGGGGTATGGAAGACTGGTGGCAATGACACAGTACCGGTGCATGTTCTCCACGTTCAAGTTTGCGTCTGTACTGTAGCATAGCGTGGACCACATTTCCCACACGTGCAGCCTGACGGTGTGTTGGAGTTATGTACAAAAGGTCCTACACATAAATAAATGCACCACAAAAATTTAAAACAAACACAAAAAGCAGAATACACATCAAATAAAAAAATATTTATTCCAAAATCACATTAATGAGAAACATTAGTGAGAATAAAAGGCATTTTATTTAATACTGCTCATATAAAATGTATTTAGTCTATATCCCAATCTTTTAATTTCTGCATTGCTCTAATTGTTATCACTTGTATAACAGGCTGATCTGTCTTACCATTACATAGAAGTTGCTGTTCACCATAATAGGACCCCTGCCCCTGAGGTAGATGTATTCCTCCCACCAGTCACTTACCTGGTACAAATAACAGATTATTGCTGTGTAATGTGATGATTCAAGTGAATTTGAGTTGTATCATTTGTAAAAACTACTCACATAATTTGTTGCCCACCAGGATTTTAGGATTAGGTATCTCTGTAGCTGAGCTGCTATGGAATTCTTGAAGTCATAGGCCAAAATTTCCATTTGGTTGTACTGCTCATTGTCCAGCAGAGGACGGACAGACTTAAGGTACTGAAGGAGAAACACGGTGTGTTGTCAGGACAATGCAACAGTGTTATGTAGAAAGGTTTTCTGTTTGTGTATCTCAGCTGATATAATAATAGCAGCTGAGATACACAAACAGAAAACCTGGATGACATCCATTAGCTGTTCAGTTAAGGGAACCTGGCATATCTTTATCTACTAACACTACCCTATCTGATGGTAGAACTGACCCACTGTCTCTTTGGTTAAATAATCTATACTGATCAAATGGTGTAAATGTTATGAATGTTAGAGATTTATCAACAGAAAACACAACAAAGGCTGGATAACCTTTAAATACAGTATATTTTGGTATGTGATTACGGTACTTTTGGTTTCTGGAAGACTTGTTCTGGGTGTTTCCCAAGTCCTGTCATTTGTGGAACACGTCAGGTTACAAAATCTTGTAAACTGTTATGATCTTATATACGCTGATATGAATAAGCAGGGTTTTTTAATTGTCCATGTTAATGTCATAAATATAAACTGGGGTAAGAGTCAAAATGTGGCTGCTAATGTGCATATAAATGTACTCATTCATTTAAAAAGACTAGAGGCCTAATTGTTGTCCTATTATTGTCAGTACTGTGTAATTACACACCCTGTGAATTGTGTCTTTCACACTGGGCACAGGGAGCCTGGGTAAGGAAGCCTGGAAGCTGTAGAGCAGTGGTCTGCGTCCAGACAGCATCTTCACTAGACTCTGTTAACAAACAAACAGCACATACAGTGTATGAGCACAGGAACCAAGTGCACTCTCTGTTCTGTGAGGGACATTTTACTGGTGGTCTAACAATTCAGTGACTCACATCATACAAATAAAGAATCCAAAGGAGGGAGTGAAAGACAGTAGGATAAACGTACCAGCCACACTCTTGTTGATGTGCTCATTTTCCCATGGGATTCAAAAATCCAACCATGGTAGGAGAGCAGGGCTTTGAGAGCGTATCTCAGGAGGTAGATGAGGAACAGCCACAACCCAGTGGCAAACAGAACTGAGCTCAGCACCGCTCGGGTCTGCACTGACATACAGTCTCTGCTCAGAAAAGGCACAGCACTGGCCTTGTTACATTGTTGAAATTAAAGATGTGATCCAACAGAAAATACCATAAACAGCAGGTTTACAGTAAAGCTCATTTAAATATACCTATGCTGTAGCATAGTGCTCTACTTAAACACTGAACCATGACTATGAATGATGTGATTATTCCAGACTTTGGGGGTTTCTGACCTGTGTGGTAGGTTATCCTTAATTGCATCAATCATTCCTAGAGAGGGGTCTATATGGATATACAAGGAACTCATCATGGCAATGACAACTATCAGCCAACTGGATGGACTGGCAGGGTAGACTCCAGTCAACACTCCATTCTGTGAAATAAAAATGCAACGAGATTCAGTATCAGAAAATCTTTGTGCTCTGTGTTTTGTTCAGAAAATGTACAGATACTGTCATAGATGATTTCAGTATTAAACAGAGACACAGGGTGCTGGTTATTGTACCTTGAACTGAATAGCTTTCTTCTTCCATGCTGTCACTCCCGAATGGTAGATGTTTTTGATGACCTCTTGACTCAGTTTAATGTCCACACCATCTGGGCGCACAGTGAACTGGAAGCCCACTGCCTGGTGCGCCTCAGCCATCACTGTGTATTACTGCAACATTATAGAGACTTACATGTCAGACTTTTGCACAAGCTTTCGTGTAAACCACTATTACATTGAAATAATATAGTAATGGTTTGGAATTTTAAAACCTCAGTTCACTTAATGCAGGGGTGGGCAGGTGTTTTCTGACTCCATCCTCATCTGACATGATATCTTGCAGCTTATGACTGACTGAACACACCTGATCCAGGTGATCAGCAGTGGGTAAAGCAGGGATAGTTGGAAAACAAGCAGGGCCCTGGCACTTGAGGAACATGGATTGCAAATTGCATTAAACCGTGTCCAGGTTTGACACTTAGAATCCCTGGGTGTTTCATTAATTCGCCATTATAAGTGTAACCTACATTATTCTCCTACATGACCTCCAAAAATAAACAAAAAAGTCAGCCTTTCACAAGTTTCACTCAAATTTGGGACATGAGTTAAAGGAAAGTTGCACTGTTTGACTGTAGTGTTTGTTCATTACGAAATAGGAAAGTCACTTATGTGGGACTCAGATGTGTCAAACTGAAAACATATATATTGGAAAGCTGGAAGGGATCAGCCATTGTTGATTAAATGCAATGGCTTTGTGAAATTTGGATAATATTTGAGGTTTACAAACCAACTCTAATGTAATGGCCAGGGTGACGGGTCTAGGATTTCTTTGTCATGGGATGTCATATGACTGAACAGTCAGTAAGTGGGACAAAGTTCAATGGCCAGATATAGTAGTCCACCAGCTGAACATGTGCTCAGACTTCAGATGCATGAAAATAATAACAGAGTACAAGCTGCAGATGAAAAGTAAATCCTTTGGTGTTACAAAATGCTGAAAGAGTCTATTAGATAAGTTAATAGTCAGTGTTGTTAGAGTAGAACCTTAGAGCTAAAATAAATCTTTTAGCAACTAACTGTGTCACTTAACTTCCCCATCATGTTTTTCAATTTATTTTTACATATATCGCTTAAAACAACAACTTATTAACTTATTAGGATTTTCACCATAAATTAATATGGCAGCCATTAAAGTTTACACTACACTACAGTTATCACAAAAATCTACAACACTTGATATAATAAAAGACAAGAAGCCCATACTTTACCTTTCTCTGATTCAGTGTGATCCAGGCAGAGGAAAACCGTGACTGTGGCTCATGTGAATGAGGCAGTGAAATTCCTATGTACTCAAACTTGGGCGCTCTGTGTGTGACTCCAGTGCCCTTGAAGTGGTTTTCCTCAGGTGGTGAGATCACAGCTGTCCTCGCCGGTGCCCTCCCTCCCAACACTGCTCTCTCACCCGTTTCTTTTTGTAACAAGACACCAAGCGAGGATCGAGTCTGTTCACGTGTGCCAGGAGGCCGCTGTAACTGAACCTGCAAGCTGCAAGCACTTCTCCAATATGATAATACAAATAGACTAAATTCATCTCCAGATTGAAGCCTCATGATTTTGCACCTTAGAAATGGGACCTAATAGTGTTTATTAAGCAAAAACAAGAAAGCATGTTGCCTCAGTTATGAGTTTAGGTTACACACATTCACAATTCACAAGATCAGGTCTGAAATTATTTATTATTTAATTTGGTGCCTTAGTTTTAAGTCTAAATGTGGTTTGCCTTTAGAAACAATCTTTAAACCTGTGGACTGAGAATTTAAAGATACAGTGATAGCCTACTAATGATAATCACCCTGGGAGCGTAACACCTTAAGTTGAAAAAAGACTTTACTGTTATACTCAACTACAAAAATGATCACAAAACATATAAACCGTCACAAAGAAGCCATTAGAAATGAAGAGAAAAGATAGCTTCATAGCGAGTGGAGACTGGTAAAGGAGGAAGAACTCTGAGAGACAGAGTGTGGAGATCCAGCCTTGCAACAGCATTGTGCTCTATACTTGGCATCAGGACCTGATCACCTGCAACTATCCCTTGTCCTGCAAATGCCACTTTCTCTGCTCTGTGCACCTAGAGAAAAAAAGAAACTGAGAGTTAAAGGTGAAGAAGCAGTGGTGTTTTTTTCCATTAATAGCTTTTTATTAGATCCTTACCTGTCCCCACTTCTGTGACTGCACACAGAAAGACGTGACTACATTCTCTGAGTTGTTTCCACCAATCACAAGCAGCCTGTCCGTAGCACCCAAGAAGTAAAGAGTGGGGAGGTCTGTGTCTGCTCTGGTGAGGGTGGGGAGCAGTTCAGACCAGCAATCTTAAAGACAGGAAATACAGAAGCACATTTTTTCACACATCCAGGTGAGTGTATCAGAAAAAGGCTCTTAATGTGAACCCAAAGTGACTGCAATGAGCTGAAGGCAGATGATGTCAGAACAGGAGTCAGTAAAACGTGCTGTCTGGGTTACATGTTGTGTGGGCTGGAGATAAACACACAAATTATGCTATTCTGTGGTACCTTTCCTCGTGTTGTACTGCATGAGCAGCTTCTCTCCAGTTCTCTGGATGCTTCCCAACACATAGATACTGTGCCCAAGGCTTGTAGCAAGGGGCACATCATGTGACAGAGACATTGTAAACTGGAAGTCCGTGAGTGGAAGCGAGGAGACAAACCTAAGGGTTAAATGAAATTCAGATTATAATTGGTCTTTGATACAACAATAATTAAACAGGATACATTACTAGACAGGAAAAGCCAACAACTGCTGCAGGGTCCCAAACCCAGAATTCATGTGGTTAATTCTTCCATCATCTATCCCCCTTATTCCTAACCAGGGTCCCAGGGATCTGCTGGAGCCTATCCCAGCTCTCTTTGGGTGAAAGGCAGGGGTCCACCCTGGACAGGTCACCAGTCCATCACAGGGCCACATAGAGACAAACAACCTCACACACTCACACTCACTCCTATGGGCAATTTAGAGTCACCAATCAACCTGACATACATGTTTTTGGACTGTGAGAGGAAACCAGAGTACCTGGAGAAAACCCACACAAGCACAGGGAGAACATGCAGACTCCACACAGAAAGGCCCCTGATGGGTTTCAAACCAGGAACCTTCTTGCTGTGAGGCAATAGTGCTAACCACTAATCCACCGTGCTGCCCCCTCATTTGGTTAATCATATAATTTATTTATTTATTTATTTAATTAGACACTGAAGAAGAGGACACAAACCTCCATGTGTCCTCCCATGGATCGTAGCGTTCCACAGCTGTATAGAGAGCTGTGCTGGAGTCCGGCGTCACCAGGGAGTCCAAGTACCAGCCTCCCACAGCGTAAATACAGCCTTCACAGGCCACTGCACTGAAATGCCTTCTGTGCTGTGGATATCACCAATGGTGACAGTTTCATTGTGTTATTGTACATAAATGAGTGCAGAAGACAAAAATAAGTTTTACTTTAGGTCAGACAGTAAAATTCACTTTATTAAGAAGCTCAATAACAAGCCAGTCTCACCTTGAGCAGAGGAGCTGTGGCGACCCACACATGAGTGAAGGGATTATACCTAAATGAAGCGGTCTTGAACTCCCAGCCTCTCTTAATACGTTTCCGATAGCCTCCTATGATGTACAGGTAGTTATACAGGACCACTGCAGTAAAACACCACTTATCAGCCCTGAAAGGAAGCTCAGAAACTGGACACCAATCTCCACTGTCCTCTGACCCGTCCAGGGTGAAGATATGCCGGGCCAGCTCTGTTTCTGGGTCATTCCAAGAAGTCAGGTTCTCTTTCCTAAGGCTGCAGAGACGTTGCTCTCCTTTTGTCCTTAGGTGGACAACTTCCTTCATTTCCTCCTCGTTCAGACACCTTAGGTGTTAATCCATTTTAATAAAAAAGAAACATGTACCAATCTCAGTACTAAAAAAAAAAGTAAAAAGGGTCGATAGTTTTAATTTTAATATCCTTAGTCACGTAATGTAAAACTGTAGGAATCTGTTAAAGGTTTTTGAAACAGTAATTACTCCATTAAGTATTAAATACCTGGTGATGTGACGCAGCTCCATCAAGTTTCTACTCAGGTATGTAAATACAGTCATCTTCAGCTCTGCACAGCAGATCTCCTGAGCCAAACCCAGGTAGGATAAACAGTTACCTGGCCTGAGATCATCTGCCAGGACTGACAAGCACTTTGAGAGGAAGGCCTCGGCCAGGAGATAACTGCTGACCTCCAGAATCAGGCAAGAAGCAAGCAAGAGGTGGTAAGTTATTTTAGGGGTGATTCACAGAACTGCATGTATCAAAGAAAGCATGAGAATAGGCACAAGGAAAATGGGCTTTGCAGATTTGAATGTCTGTCTGCATACCTGGATGTGTGGGCCCAAATCCTCCTGAGAAACTTTGAATTTATTATGGAAGGAGAACTCAAGGAGATTGTAGAAGATGGAGGAAGACACGTGGTCCAAGTCGATAAAGCTCTCTGAGGCCTCTCTCATTCTGGACTGGGACAAGGCTCGGAAGTACTCGCTGCACTCTGAGAGTCTTCTGAGGTCCACCTTAAAAATGAATCATTAAACTCAGTTTTTCTAAAGACCTTGCCTAGTTTTTCATTCATCTCTTTTGGTTTTTACTTACATGGAAAGCATGTGTGCTGGTTTGGACTGTAACCATGGGGTTACCTCCATCTCCAAGGTGATATGTGCGGAGCACCTCATTGGTTTTCCACTCCTCTGGGTCTGCTTGGCATGTTCTTCTATCCGTGATACCTGGGGATGCTCTCAAAGTATTGACTATTGGAGAAGTTGCCCAGAATCTCCAAAGACCATGTTTCAACCACAAGCCTATCCACTCAAAGAATCTCATCAAATACTGCCTGAAAAGCTTCATCTTCATGATGTGGATCTAGGTTTATGCTCCTGCTATATGCATTTGATTATTAAAACTTTAAAAGTCTAAAGTTGCAATGCAGCTCCCATACAAACACTTCTTCAAACACATACTGTTTTCAGAAGGTCAATGTAAACTCTATGTGCATAAAAATACAAACGGCCTCCACAAAACAGAAAAATAGAAAACAGCTTAGAGTGTGTAGACTATCACTAGCGTGTAGACCCTGCTGCAGCTTTTACAGTCCAAAAAAAAAAAAGCGTACCAGCTACAGGATAAAGACTTAAAGACATGCCAACAGAAATGGCTGGTAAATAGAAGGCTTGCAAGCCTAAAACTGCAACTTCAGAACTCCAGTTTTTTCAGCGACAGACTAAAAGCTGTGTACTACTTCTTGCCTGGTCTATTTTTGGCACCTAGGGGTCCGCCCTCTGGAATGAAACTCTGCCTTCTTCACTCTGCTGTAGACAACAACATGGGCCACTCAAGTTTACTTAGTTAGCAGTCAGATTCACTTCCTGTTCCACAAAATGTTTGAGACTGGATGAAATTTCTTAAATTGTATTTTTATTAGTGCAAAAAAAAAAAAAAAACCATAATATTTAGAATAAAACTATTTTAGGACAAAAACAGCTACAGTTAATGAGGCAAAGTTGAGCTTCTAGTTTCTTAGTTTCTTTTACGGATGAAAGGGGTGTGAGAGTTCAATAATCACTGGATCTAATTTAAACAATCCAGGTTGATGAGGTTACATACATGTGCCAGTTGGACATTTTAATTAATTCTTTCATACATTTTAAGTTATTTGCAAAACAAAGAACAGAAAAACATTTCAATAATAAATCAGAATGACAGTATAGAACATGATCAACACGAGGGAATACAAGCTAAATTACACATGAGCAGAGAGCTAAAGAAATATAGTTAATAACATATCTAAAGTGGTGATAAGATTTAATATTACCCACTTAAAAGCCCTGCACTTTGGAAATGTCCTTAACAGTACTGTTGACCACAGTGATACTGTATAAAATGGCTCTGTGTAATAATTTAAACGTATTGGATGATATCAGAATAATTGGTTGGGAGTATTTCCGTCTGCTCTTCAGTAAACCTACCTGTGATGCATTAAATAACTTATGGAGTAGTTAGGTGATAATATTCCCAGTGTGTTCCCGCACCACATAGTGTTACAATCTGCCTTTATTAAATAATACAGAATGAATGTCAGGGAAAAAAAAAACAGTGAGGTAGAATGATTAAAAATGCTCAAGCAAAAAGTTGTACAAAAAACGTTTTACGCTAAACTCAAGCCTTTGTGGATTAGTATAACAAAATTCCTACCACTGTTTACAATTTACAGTCAGAAATAAAAGATATTGATTCTCTAGCAAGCAGCATTACTGACCTCTGTCAGTAGAATTAAAAGACGGAAGAAAGAAGAGTTTTCCAAATAAATGAAGTGCATCTAAAATTGGGTTACATAAAATAAAAACACTTTACAGTGCTCTAGAGCTTTACGTGCTCTAGCTAAATTTCACACTATAGGGATTGGTGCTTCAATAAAGTGGGTGGCCTGTTTGCTTAGATTGACCCAACATTGCTCGTCATAAGCTGCATAGGACTGGAGATTCAATAACAGCTGACAAAATAACATTACAGAAATATGAGTTTAAAGAATGATAAGGACAACACAATGAAACAGTGCATTGTGATCAACATGGTCGATTTCAAGAGAAGAGCTTTTTTTGCTTGAAGTAGGCATCAAAACGACACTGGGCATAGTCCTGCAAAACAACATCATTTACTGTGAAGTTAGATTTACCAAAACAAAACAAATGCATGACTCACACACCTGTTTGTGGCTTTTAAAATAAATATAAAATGCATGGGATTGTAAAAGAATTCTCCTCACCATGTACCCAAACTCAATCTTGGATATCTTGGCTTGAATGATGGACCACAGTCCCCAGAGGAAGTGTGAGGCTAATGCATATCTACAAATCCAAACAAAAACAATGACACAAAAACAGTCAGGGCTGCAGTGGTTAAACTGTCATTTTAATTATACACATTCACAGATGCTGTAAATATTTGGTACCTGTTTGCTTCAATTATCATGTCCTCTTCAATCTGTGTCTGGTCTATGGTAATATCAGAGTGTCTTCTCTGCTCTGCCAAATAATTTCTGATAAAATGAAGCTGCAATCAAAAGTAAAGTTATTTGTGACATGTTGTACAGCGAGACCTCTTGTTGGTAATTTGTTATCTCCATGCACAACACAGCGATGTAGAATAATCTCTAGATTTGTTTTCGCCTTTGCCTTATGCTATTTAATATTATATGTAGATGTTTTTCATGTGCAATTATCTTTAAAGACACTGATTTTAGTTTCAACAGTAAATAACGTGCCTGTATGCTGATTCAGTGAATTCAGACATGCAGTGTTATGTGGTTTTAGTGATTACCTTTACCCAGAGCGATACCACTCTGCCTTTACCTATTACTAAGTCAGTGGGCCTAAATCTCAGCGATATAAGATGCAAAGTATTGTGTGCAGTTAGTCAGCTTTGGTGTGTTGTTTTGCAGTACAAGAGGACAGGGACCTGCCAGGCGAAAAAAAAAAAAAAACCCAGGTAACAGTTTGATTTAATGTTCTGTCTGAGCTATATAGTTCAATACAACCCTTTGCAACTCATAGTTGCAATAAAAAAATTCTACCAATAGATGGCACTATGCAGCGGCTCTCATGTCGTCTTTCCGTAAACATTAGCTCTTCGATTTGAGTTGAGACACTTATCTGTCTGAGCTTCACTGGGAGACATGAGCAGAAAAATAGTTAATGAACTGTGTATCTAACTGGGATTTACCAGAGAAACACTTAAATTGTGGTTCTGTTATTTAAAATCACTGCTGCTTGTCTGGAAATGTTATGTTTTTCATTTAAATGTGTGAATTGGAGGCTTGACTTTTATCAACAGCTATACAGGGCATTTGAAGTTATAATTAATATACAATTAAAGACAAATGCTGTACATTAATAATGCACTTCAAATTCCCATAAAACTACATACAAGGACAGTGTGCTACAATCTGTTTATAGAGTGGTAATATATCCAACAGTATAATGTGTAATGTGGGTTATGACATCTCTGTACCGACCTGTTGTTCTCTCGTGGGGTAGTTTTCCGGTGTGGCTTTGTAGAAAGGCCACTGGTTGTAGGTGTAATCATACATCCACTCACAAAAATGGTTCCCAAAGTCAAAACCCCTACACAAAAGAAGTTCGGACACAGTCTGAAACTGGAGCCCACAACACATATTTCCAAAAACAAAACAGATCCTTTACATCTCATCTGTGAGTCAAGGTTTGTAATTTACCTGTAGTTGTAACTGCTGTACTCAAAGTCAATCAGCATGAGTCTTTCTCTTGAGGTTTGGGTCCTGTCTTCAAGCATAAGGATGTTGCCTGCACAAAAATAAGATTGAGATGGATAGATAGATACTTTATTCATCCCCCATGGGGATTGTCCTGCAGCTCTTATATTAACTTTAACATAGAGATTTCACTATAAAATATAACATTTGAGTGAGTGTGTGAGGTTGTCTGTGTTTGTGTGTCTCTATGTGGCCCTGTGATGGACTGGTGACCTGTCCAGGGTGTACCCCTGTCTTTCACCCGAGAGAGAGCTGGGATAGGCTCCAGCAGATCCCCGTGACCCTGGCTTTCAGGAAAAAGCGGGTATAGAAAATGGATGGATGGATGGATATAACATTTGAAATATAACTAACAGATAAAGACACTCAGTTAATAACATATATCATAAATAGCATAACTAACATATCAACAATTACTATTAGTCTTTATTTAAATATATTTATATTTATTTAACCACTCATTTAGATTCATGTTCAGAACATAAGGTAGTTCAGCTTAAATAATATTTCTTCAATATTACCTATTATCTATAAGTGGTTTGGTGGGTGGTTCATATGATAAATCAACATCTTCAGCTACCACCATTGAGTCACACTGCTAATGCTAATACAGTGTTAGAAAACCTAAATCTGTGGCTGACACCTCATCTTCCTCTGTCACTCCTTTTCACTCTAGGATGATTTATGTGAATGTGAGCTGTCTCTATTAATAACTATACCGCAGCCTTTTTTTGACTTATGTAATATACTGCTCTTCTTGGAAATGTGACAGCAGAGATCAATCAGACTAAAGTACAGGTGTGAAGACAGGGGGAGCAGTAATGAGGCAGACAAAGTTTTTACCTTCCTGGACGTCATTGTGGCAAAACACCACTGGGGATGGAGTCGCTGCCAGCAACACACTATTGTAGTGATAGAAGTCCAAAGAAGAGAGTTGGTGAGGACATAAAAAGGGAGGAGGAGAGTAAAAGCTCATAAGTGTGACATACAGTTAGTGATTTTTGCAGTATAGAACAAGCACTGTAGCAAACAAGTATTATGAGCCTTTCTTCAGATATCAATGCAGCTATTTATCCATCAACATATAAAAATATTGTATGTTGAAAAGTCAGACCCCTCTTCTACTCATAAACTTTCAGAACTTCATTAAGTTGTTCAGCTGTCGTTAACTGTCCATAAGTGACTTGTTAGAGCCAGTCAAGAATTATCCTTAAAAACTGACACTTCCAGAGTCAAAGTCAGACAAGAACGTGTCTAAATGAAACTGCCAAAGAAGGTGTGTTTGGAGAAAAGAAGCAGCTTTTAATAAAAAGAACATCTTGCCAACTACCACAGTTTGGGGGGGGGGTAATATTCTGATTTGGGGAAGTGTCGGAGTAAATGCTGCATAAATGTAATGAACAGAAAAGAAGGAAATCCACTAAACGTCAGCAAAATCTGCATGCAAGTGTCATGCTGCCAGCTAAGAAAGTAACTCAACTCCCTGACTTGAAGATCATTGAAAATCTATATAGATCCCCTGTGCAACACAGCCTAAAAATATCTAACAAATAGAACTGATGTTCAGGATGTGTGTGTGAAATCCACGAATCAGGTCTACAAAGACTCACAGCTGGCTGCTAGAAGTGTTAGCAAGCTGTGAAATCTGTCAAAGGGGATTTACTAACTTACTTACTTATCAGGTGTTGATCTGCACACTCCACAATTACTGTTACTGTTTTAAGATTATGAAATGTATTATTTAACATAGATTATTTCATGTATGCGTGCTTATTTTATCTTAAGACACATTGTCAGCTCAGATAAGTCGAGTGCAGCAGATATTTGGGGGAATTTTATGCATCTTATGTCTGCTCCACCCTGACACTGTTACATATCTACAAGATAAAATGTCTTCATAGATAAACACAGAAAATAAAACACTGGGCTGATTCTCTATTGGTTGCCAAGATCAGACTGCCAGCAGGACAGGACATGGAGACACTGGGACAAAGGTCGGCCTTTAAACTGGAAACAAAAAAAACACAGCTGGTCGTGTCCCTGTGATTAACTCTGTGCGTCTGACAAATGTCCAACTACAACTCTTACACTCTTATTAATACAACATACTATCTTTTCATATTGAACACCATTACATAAATTTGCTGCTACTGACATCACTGAGCCTTATTGCACCTGTTGGGAAGAACATTAAGTGCTTGTCTAAATGTTTGCACTTCTTATCGCCAATAAATATTCTATGGTTTTAAGCCCAAATGTGTCCTTAATCTCACTTAACAACAAAGACTATTCAAAATAGAAATTAAACTGCTTAATTTGAGGGTTTAGCATTGTTTAAAATTCAACTAAATTAATTTATATTCAGACTACAAGTGACATAAGTCTGTAATCTTTGTCACTCCTGAATATGTAGGACAATTATAAACATGGCCAAGCACAAGCAAATGAAAAGACGACGTACAGCTTTTTCAGAACCTATATGTTGGCAGGTGGAGCAGACATTAGCCTGCAAAGGGCCATTTAATTATTTAATTGTCCCTGCGTTTTTACACACATCATCTTGAACATTAGAAATATTTAGCCTTTCCTGAGGTTTTGTGCATTGACCTTTTAACATGAGTAGAGAAAGAGATTAAAGCTGTCACTCTGCCCAGCTGGAAACTAGGTACAGGAGGTAATATGAGGCACCCATGAAACAACATCTAGTTGGCACTTATGCAACAGTGATTGCATCATCATTCTGCTACTTGCCTTCCAAGTTATTTTGAAACTGACTGGAAAACATTTGCTTTGTCTCTCACTGACAATGGAAAGTAAGGGTGAGGGGGTTGCTATTTCCCTAAAGCTACCTACCACTACTTTTATATATATATATATATATATATATATATATATATATATATATATATATATATATATATATATATATATATATATATATATATATATATATATATATATATATATATATATATATATATATATATATATATATATATATATATATATATATATATATCTCATATTACACTCCATGTTATATACCAAGTTGACCACTTATTCAAAGTGACACCCTGTGCTCAAACTCACCGCAGACCCTCCAGCTCAGCAGCTAGGTCCAACTTCATCAACTTCTTGTACTTTTTCAAATGTGTTTCCCGTGTAAAATTAAGCTTCAACACTTGGTCCATGTATCTAAAGTTAAAAACAAAAGAAAAAAAAAACATGACAGGACTCTTAATTATAAAAGCCAGACTGCTCTAGTAATAGAAAGAGAGATGTAAGGTGTCCTTACTTGTCAATGTTCCCAAACAACCACTTAGGTTCTTTGTTAAAAGGCATAACCATTTCATGGAAACGGGCCAACTTGGTGGCAATCTCAGCTGAGATGGCTGGATCTGAGAGCTGATCTGTGCACATGCGGGTATTCTAGGACAGAAGACGCATAGAATTGACTAGTTATGCAAATGCTCACAAAGAGATCCATTAGGACCCAGGGCAAGGAACAGTAAAGGTTTTAAATGTCAGTTGCATAGACAACTAAAGAACACTGTTCAATATGAATGCATATTTTATGAGCAACCTCTTTTTGGAAAACAGAACAACAAAAAAATCTTTTAGTAGAATCTCTAATGTATTTTGGCCTTACATGTTAAATGCCTCTCACTTTAACATACATAACTATTGTGTTTGTCTAATAAACATCATGTGCCGCATTGTTTCGACAAACAAAAGACATTCATGCACATTGAAAATGAAAATGGTGTGAAACAAGTGTGTGTCCATGCGTGCAATCAGACCCGCATCATACCGGAAGGTACTGCTCTAAGCGTCCCTCAGGGAAGATGCCGTACAGTTTTGGCCCCAGAGTACGTTCTGCCAGGATGGCAAACATCACACTCTCCAGCACCAGAGAGTCCACTCCCTGTTGGAGAGAAAAAAATGTGGTGTTTTTAGTTTTTAGTTCCTATCATATTTCCATGTCATTGACATCAAAGCTGCCACTGACAACAACAGTGCTATATTATTGTATCTTAGTGCTGGGTGGTATACTGGTTCAAAACGAATACTGGTGTTTACTTTTGTTATGACATGAATTTTTAACAGGTGTATGCCAGAGGGGATTTTCACTGTTGCACTGCTAAACACATAGTGAGGACATAGCTGTATGTGTGACAGTGAAGATGGAGAGGACAGATAAGAAAACGAGAAAGTTCCAAAACTGACACAGAAAAACTTGTGCCAAGAAGAGGAGCTTGGGTCTGTTGTTTGGAGGTAATGTTACTTTGGTTTCAAAAAGTACAACATCAGCCAAATGAATATTTTTTTGCAAACGTCGCCCTAAAGTTGTGACCGGAGAACAACACGAGCAACTTGCTCCACCACCTTAGCTCCAAGCATATCTTGGAGTATGAAGAATGTAAGAAACTAAGGTCGACTTCCTCCACATCAGCAGGCAACACAGGAAAGTCCAGTCAAATGTCGCTTGAAGAGGCATTTTCTAAAGGGGCAGCCTACGACAGAAAAGGAAAGGCTGGGTCGAGATCAATCAGTAGAAAATGTGGTTAACACCCAGTCATGCATGAAAAAAAAAAAAACATATACCATCACATACTGTGAAATCTGTATAATTTTGATAAACACTGATATAAATTTTTGGTCATACCGCCCAGCACTAATGCATCACATCATCATCATCTCCTGATGATAATTTCATATCCACAGTCACAAACCAACCTGTAAGATGGCCCCATAGATTCTGAGCAGCACCCGGCGAGGTTCCTCTCCCATGGCGTGCACCTGCTCAGGTAAAGTACACAGGTACAGCAGATTACTCAGTCCACCGCTGCAAAAACAAAACACCAGCGTTCTCACGTCAGAAACGTTTAAAACAAAGGAAAAACTGTAAATCATTAAACACCTGCAGATTTTACTTTTGAAGTTTATTAGTCTTTGTTTACCCATGTGGGTCATAACTTCCGCCAGTGTCAACTCCAGGTTTGGTGTCAAAACACACACACGCACACACGCACGCACGCACACACACGGTCAAAACGTTTCACTACTCATCCAAGTAGCTTCATCAGTCTGAGAGAAAACTGGTCTGGAACCTCCAACTTATCCTTCAGGTTGGTTTCACTCCACCCCTAGTCCCATAGGCTCATTAGGTGAGCTATGTAAATCAGGTGAGAGTCATTAGACCCACACTCCTGAGTTGGTTTGACTTCACACCTGGTCTGAATAGGCTCCTTAGGTGAACAATAGAAGTGAGCTCAGGTGAGGGTCGTTAGGATCTAATGGTGGACTCATGGGACCCCTCTAATTCTAAGGGCAGCCTGGTAGATTGAAAACAGGTTATGTCTGTTAAAGGAGGGTTTTTCCTCTGACCCCTCTCTCAAACAACCATCTTCTCTGTATAAAACATGTACATCACTGTCTTCAGATAAGTGTCCTGTCTCTTTGTACTTGGCATGTTTTACCTGACGATGCTGATCTGAAAATCCTCCTCTTTGATGCTCTTCCACGACCCTGACAGAAAGTCTCGGCACCAAGCAAACGCCCTGCTCCTGGTGTCCCGGTCGACGTCCTCGGTTCTCCCATCCCGGAAAGACTCTGCCTCCGAGTCGTCGTCACAATTGGCCTCGGACAGAGGACTCGGAGTCCTCGACTTTCTCTCGTTAACGATAAGCGCATTTACCACTCGCTTCCTGTCCAGTGGAGGACCCGTGTCCTCCGGAGAGAACAGACCCGGACCGTCGGTTCTGCCCAGGCCCCCATCGCCGCAGCTCCTGTCGGTTATACTTGTGCTCGACTGCATCGTGAGTGTCCGAGCGAAGAGCAACGGGACTCCGGTGTGAAATGTCGGTCTAACGCGACAGGGGCGAGTCGCTGACGAGCGCAGTTCGCCGGTAAAGCTTCTTAACCGGAAGAGCCAAACGCAGCGGAAAGACCTGAATCCCATGTGAGGTGATTTGACAGCGACCATTAAGGTGTCATAGATTCTGGTGACTTCCTCCTCAGCCAAACCCAATCACATTACTCCTCCCAGCTCTCTTACCGAAGCCATTGGCTGGTACTGGGTCGTCTCTTTCACTTCCGGTGCGCCGAGGGTTTCTGGGAAATGAAGTGTAGGTTCATTCTGAGTCTGATCTTGCAATTCCTCACATTAATCGCCCCTACAGGCCTATTTTCTTTTATAGCTTATTCAGGTAACTGGTTACATTAAATGTTTTAATTTCTCTCGAAACTCATAAAACATTTTAAAACAGTATTCATTGTAATGCATTTTAAGCAAACTCTAATTTTCCACAGCCTTTGTTAAGTTTTGGGAAGTCATTTAATAAAGTATGAGGGTTAATAAATGGGCTAAAATCTTGTCAACATTGGTACTAATCCACTCCTAAAAACAAATAGTGTTGTGAAATGTGTTGTTAGCTCACACTATACTCAGGTATGTAAACAGCCTCCTTTTGGTTCCCTCACTGTGAGAACCCACTGCTGCATCTCATCTGAGCTTCTGGATGTCATTTCCTGCATGGTGACGCACAGACTCACCTTTTCTGCAGGAGTTTCAACATTTGAGTTGAAAATTAAACTGGAATGGGAGACATTCAACACATTATGACTTTTCTGTGTCCAAAGTGGCAGTTTTATTTTTCCAAGGAGTGTTACATTAACAAACATGTCACAGTAACTATTAAAATACACAGCTAGCCAAAAGGAGTGTGACATAAAATATGACTCAAACTTAGAAGTAACTAGTACTGTCAGTGAATCAATTAACACTAACTGGGAACATCGTTCATCAAAATACTCTGACATTCTTATATGTAAAATATAATACCTTTATTTATATGTAAATAAATCTGATTCAGTATCAAAAATATGAGTTGATCTCCACTGACCTGTGAATTTAACACCACAGGGTGACATGAATTCAGAGGAAAACTGCAGCTGTGACAAAAATCACCAGTGACATGACCACAGTCCACAGCCAGCAAGTAATTCAGATATAAAACCGGACTGCTCTTTTCAAATTAGACTCATTTGTTCAAGTGTAAACAAACATTAGCTAAACAGGATTTATTCACACTGTAAACATTTCCAGAGCCATTGAAGAGCGTTCATCACTCGAGGGTGAAATATTTCCTCACCACGAAACACCTCCTGTCAGTTATAGATCAGCATTGATCAGATTGTCTTGCAAGTTCAGTTTAAGTGTATTGACACACTCCAGCTGTTTTTCACCAGCACTAAAGCTAACTGGTGACAAAAATGACAGTTTACAATGAAAGGAGTGTTGTGGCTTATTATCAAAAAGGAAACATGGACATTTTATCAATTTCAAGCCTTCGGTGCCTTTACCTTTAACAGCAGAGTTGGATAGTCTTTGGTAGTTCTTGCTTTGCAGGTTCTTTCCACATAACTGTCTGAGCGCAGGTCTACCAGCATGGTTTACAAGAAAAAACAGAAACAAAAAACACAGAACCCTCACCAAAATGCCTACAAAAAACTTTCAAGTCCTTTTTCGCTTTTTCTTCCTGCTTACGACTCCTAAAACAGCTCAACACTGTGAGATCATACAACTCAGCTGAGTGCATTCACTCTCTTCGCCTCCCTCATCAGTCAGACTTGTCTTTCTTTTTACCTCCCCCTATGGGAACTTTATTGACTACTGCAGAGCCGACAGCTGTCACTCCTCCTGCTACTGCACACACTCCTCCTTTAACCAGCCCCACTCCCATCGCAGGCACAGCCGCCACGGTGCTCACGGCACTCTTGGTGATGCCCAGGCTCTTTCCTCCTATCCAGGTCACACCTCCCACCGTTGCTCCTAATGCCCCCTTGGTGGCACCGTATAAACCGCCCGCGAACCTGCCGAGCATGCCCGGCTGTGTTTCTGGGTGGTCTTTGTTGTGGTCTGATTTAACACAACAAATGAAACATTTAGGATTAAATATGTCACTGCCATGTTTCTTATATCAAGACGGTTTGAGTCAAAAACAGCTCATCGCTATGTGAAACCAGTAATTTATGTTGTTAATAATTCATCCTAAATCTATATACTTCATATAAAAGAGCTTCGACATGACCTAAGAAGTGTTAACAAACAGTGCAACTTAACCTACCTGTACCCACAGGCTCATCTGTGAGGTATGCAGGCATGTCCTCAGGTACCTGCTCCTCCTGACTCATTTCTCTGGGAAAACAAACAACACATTGACATAATAAACACAAATTAACATATATGCCACTAAGTGCAGGGAATTGGAGACAGGGTGGGGGTTACATATTACAAACCAAAACAGTCCTCTGCCTGGCTTCTGCTCCAGCAACTTTTCAGCTTATTGATCTACCTGGGACCTACCTGGGCTGCTTTAACTAACAGGAAGCTACGTGTCCTGTGTTTTCTAAAAGACATTTATCCCAAACATTATTGGAACAAACGTCTTGTTTGTGCTGGGGTGTCGGTGTGAGCCATGGGGCTGCAGCAGGCACAAAACAAGTTTGCTTTGGGTGTGCTGCTGATCCTAAAACAAGGCAGACCTGTTCATGCTGTGTCACAGAGCTGCAGTACAAAATGAAGCACACAGTGCTTTTCCAAACCTAAAACAACCAGTGATGAAACAGGACAAGTTTAATATTCAGCTAAAATCCAACAGCAATGTGGGGAAACATCATCCTCAGAGCTCAGATGCAGAATTGAAGCTAAACGGCTCTTTTGGCTTTTAAGGCCTGATCGCAAACAGCTGTTTCATTGTCTTTAGAATGAAATAAATTGTGCTTTAAAAGTTTTTAAAGTTATTTAGCTGAACATGAACAAAGCAAGAGTCTGACAGACGTGGTGTGTAAACAACATCCTGGTTGGTTCTGAACGCCAAACGCACACAGTAAAGCAGTAAAGCTTGTTGGGTAGTTAACCTGAAGCTAAAACAGCTGCAACTCGAGGTTCAACTTGTCAAAACTCTTCCTGTCTTACTTTTAACCCCTGAAAACTTCGGACTCGTGAGTCTCAGACCTGTTCTGCTCTGGTTTTTGGTCTTACGACGATGAGCAAGTTCCACAAACACAAGCCATCACTTTAACTTTCCTTCCAACGGGAATCGTCGACGTTTGCGTGTATTTCACACAAACCAAACTGTTTGGAGGTCACAGGAGTTACACATGGCGCAAACAGATTTTAGCGCTTACCTTTCTGGTACCGACCCTAACAGCTGCGATGTAACTTACTGTGCCAACTGAGCTAAATATTCATTTCAGGTCCGAGGCCTAGGATGAAGTGGCTGCTGCTGGAGAGGCTGATTTGTGTTTTTTGTTTTTTTTGGAGGCCTTCAGTCTCCACCCATCAGAGCACACAGAGGCCCCACAGTCCATTGGATGCAGCTCCAGCTGCTGGCGACACAGCTGGTTTTGTTTTTGTTGTTTCGATTTTAATTGGACATAATTTGGTGATAATTTCACCGACAACTACAACAACAACCTGAAAGTGGATGACATGTTGTGTTTGTGTTGTGACTTTGGCAGGAGACGACGCTGGTCCAAACAGCACCATGCGTCCTCCGCCCCTCGAAACGGAAGTGACGTTCATCCCAAATCAAAGATCGTCTCCTCTAAAGCGGCGTGTCTCGTCACTTTTCATAACAGACGAGCAGAAGAAGAAGATGTAGTACTTTATTAGTCCCCTGGGTCAGAGTAAGAAGCAGAGGTGGTGTCAAATCTATTGAAGAACAGGTTAAGTTCATTAGCAAACTTTGAGTCTCCTTCCACAGCAGTGTGCAACTTCTTATAACCAGTCATTATTTTCATCCCATTCCACACCTCTTTGATATTGTTCTGTCTCAACTTGTGCTCTACTCTGTCTCTATAGAGCTGCTTTGCCTCCCTCAGCTTCCTCGAGTTCCTTCTGTGCAGCTCGGAGTTCCTCCTTGTCTCTTGCCATGAATGCCCTCTTCTTCTTATTGAGGAGGCCCTTAATGTCCTTATTTATCCATGGCTTATTATTGGGGAAACAACGAACTCTTTTGGATGGAATAATATTGTCTTCACAGAAGTCGATGTAATCTGTGATGCAGTGAGAGATGCCTTCGATGTCCTCACCATGAGCGTCCTTGAAAAGGTCCCAGTTTGTAACCCTGAAGCACTCCTGCAGGGCCTCCTCAGCATCCTTTAACCAAACTTTCACATATCTCTTGGTAGCAAACTGCTGTCTTACTACAGGCTTGTATGTTGGTACTAAATATATTAAGTTGTGGTCTGATCCACCAAGTGGGGGTAGAGCTGAAGAGCTGTATGCCTCTTTCACATTGGCATAAAGGAGATCAAGAATCAAGATCAAGAATCTTATTTTCTCGTGTTGCACAGTCCACATACTGTTTGAAGTTGGTCAGAGTTCCCGAAATACTGACATGGTTAAAATCCCCTTTAATTAGAATAAGGGCACTGGGGTGTTTTGTCTGGAGACCAGTGACAACTATGTGGATGATGTCACATGCACTCTGTGCATCCATCAGACTTGATGGAGGAATGTAAACAGTCACAACAATGGCGTGTGAAAACTCACGGGGCAGGTAGTATGGCCTCAGTCCAACAACCAACAGCTCAATGTCTGGAGTACAGATACAGCCTTTCACTGTTACATGTCCAGGGTTGCACCATTTGGAGTTAACAAAAACAGAGAGACCACCTCCTCTTTTCTTGCCGCTCTGTTGGCCTCTGTCCACTCACACTAGTGAGAACCCAGGCAGTTCAAGTGAGCTGTCCGGTATATTTTTGTTCAGCCAGGTCTCGGTGAAGCAAAGGAAGCTACACTCACTGTACTCTCGCTGGCTGCTAGCTAAAGCTGTAAGTTCATCCACTTTGTTGCAGAGTGACCTCACATTCCCCATAATAATTTTTGGGAGAAATGGTTTAAATCTCCTGTGTTTTTCTCGATGCTTCACTCCTGCTCTGCAGCTCCTCCTACGCCTCCTCAGGTCTTGGGGGATTTCAGGTTTTATACCAAGAAGCAGACTTGTTGTCTTGATAGCTAACAGTTGCTCTCTTATATATATGTATAGATGTCGTTGCCACAGAAACATATATTTTCTGATGCAGTTTCCATAATCTCCACATAGAGACAAACAACCTCACACTCACTCCTATGGGCAATTTAGAGTCACCAATCAACCTGACATACATGTTTTTGGACTGTGGGAGGAAACCAGAGTACCTGGAGAAAACCCACACAAGCACAGGGAGAACATGCAGACTCCACACAGAAAGGCCCCTGATGGGTTTCAAACCAGGAACCTTCTTGCTGTGAGGCAACAGTGGATTATCAACCAGGTGCAGCAGACCCCAGGCCAGCAGGGACCGTGGAGGCTTCCACTGTTGTTCAGGCATGTTATGTATTAAAGTCCTCATTTATAGAGGGGAGCTATGTGAAAGTTTACACTGTGCACATTCATTATTTTAAAAATGTGTTTACCCTAATTTCTACAATCAGGAGGTCAACAAGGGCCCGTAATAGTTTGATATTAATTTGTGCATAACTAGAGTTTATCTGCCACTCCAGATACAGCAATGGACCCTTGCCCCCAAAATAAATAAATGAGATAAGATAGAATAAGATAAGATAAAACATAACATAATACAACCTGTATTAATCCCCTAAGGGAAATTCAGGTAAAAATAAATACATTTGTTTTGTAAATCAGTAAAAATGTGGAAATCTGCAACTGCACAAATCAAATGGATTGAAAATGAGATTCAAATTTGTAATGCAAAACATTGTGAAATTAACACAGGTGAGATTTTTTAAAGCATCATAATGTAGATATGTTATTGACCAGTGATGTTTGGCCCAGATTATTAAAAAATGTACCACACTGCAGACTGAAACATAAACTATAAAACAGATATTGACATATCACACATTAGGCATTTTCTGTGCCAGTCTGCTAAATCTTTCTAATCAAGTGTATTTCTTTATGATAAATCATTATCTGATTTGTTTATGTTCTGACCTCAGCAGAAATAGTCTTGTGAATGACTGGAGAAATTAAACAGTAAGAAAGTCTTTGAAGTAGAACCTGAAATTGTCTTTATGCCGGATAAAATTTATTTATTACCATGTGATGTAGCTTCAGAAAAACACTGACGAAGGCAGAGAACTGACTTAGATATGACTTTTACAGCAATCCATGTGTCATTACTTCATGTAAAAATACTCATTTCTCATTCATATACACTGATACCAGTTAATTAAATAGACTGAGCTTACAATAAAACTGTCTAATACAACAGTCCTCCTACTTTAGTTTTGCATCTACAGAGGTTATGGATTCAACTTTATGGTCATTTTAGAGGCTGCAGTTTGTGTTGTAGTCAGTTATTTATATTCATTTGCACAAACAGGCAAAATAACAGGAACCAGTTTCAGAAACAAAAGAAGCGCAGATGATTTGTTGCAGGACTCTGGTGTATATTTTTAGTTTAGCCTGGTGTATCAGATGAACTGGTTCCTTTTTCATCAGTCACCCATATTTTACTGGAGAAAACACCACGTGACTCCAGCCCTGTTTCCCGCCTGTATTCGCAGTAAATTATTTAGTTCCCGGAAACAGCGACAGAGTGACAGCTCACTCCTCTGGAAGTCCCAGCTCAGGCTGAGGTGCAGATATCGTGCGTGTGTTTCAGCAGCAGGAATCAGCTTTCTAATAAATGAGCCACATGTTGACGTGACTGCAGCGGCTGGTGAAAGATAAACTCGGGAGTTTGGTGTCGAGGAAGCTCAGACAGTTTGTTTCTGGACGCCAAAGATCCCGGGTGGTCCAACACAGTGTGCAGGCTGCCGTCGGCGTGTCCATCACTCAGAAGTTCCTCCGTCTGGAAACACAGGTACCTCAAAACAATTGTCCTGCTTATGAAGTCAAAAGCATTATTATAATCACAGTATGAGGTCTGGGGGCCCTCATGTTTCAATTACAGTTTGCAGGTTGGAGCAAAATTATCCCACAAACATAATTTAAAAAAGTTTCTAAGCTGCTGCATTTTAAATTTCCATAAATAAAAACCACTGGACACATACAACCTGTGCTGTCCACAGTCAGATCAGTGTAGTTTTCATGTGACACTGCTCAGTCTGAGGAGAAGAGGCCGTGTATTAGTTTCAAAGTGGCCCAAATTGTGTTTGGCCTTTTGCTGCTCCACTTGTGTAACTGTGCAGCAAAGTCTGGTCTCAGGAGGAGAGAAGCTTCTCTCTGCTCACCTTGAAGTCTGAGGTGAAGGTCTGTCCATGCAGGCAGGATTTTGTGATACCTCATTTAGTTTGACAGTTAGGGTCTAACAAATGTGATGTGCAAAAAACAGAGACTTTTTTAAATCTAACATACAGGTTTTGCATAGTCACAGATTCTGGGTGTTTCAGTGAAGCACAAAGAGTAGAAGAAGCTTAAGACACCAATTTATTAGCTACTTGCTTTCTATCATTCAGGAAGATGAAACAGTTGATCGCATTTGAAGAAGCTTTGTGGCTTTTGTGTCAACTGGACAACTGTGTGCGTGTGCGTGTGCGTGTGCTTTCCTGTGCAGTGAGGTTTCTTTTCCAGCAGGCGGCAGTGGAGTCTCACTGTCGATAACACTTGAGTCTGGATGCAAAGAGTTTGCCAACTTGTTTTCAGTGTGAGCATTCATGCAGCAGGAGAACTGGTGCACATCCAGAAGTAGTTCTTGGCTTTTCTAAAAATTAGGATTTGGTAACCCATAGGTGCATTTGCTGTTTGATGTTTTAACAACATGCTTTGCTGACTAGGTTATTGGCCTTTTTACCTTAACTAGTAGGTTAAAACTCCTGTGTTTTTAAAGGCTCATTCTGTAACCAAGACTGGCCCTTTGGTTGCCTCAGTGTTAAAATACTTACTCTTTAATCAATTAGTCTGATCAGCAACTAACAATCACAAAATACATGAACAAACTGTATAATTAGTTGCTCATTCATTAAAACAAGTATTTCCATTGCTTGTTGCAGCTTCACAGACATGAAAATGTGTGTATCTTACTATTTCAAATACAGAAGAGTCTGCATTTGTTTACAAATAACATCACATGACATTATTGGTTGATTAGGGAAGGGAAGTGCTTCATGTTTCCTCAGAGGACTAATGGGACAAAGAGTCATAATTACCCATCGACCCACTGGGCAACACAAGCTCTCCACCACCCACCTTCCCCTCAGTGTGGGCAGACAATAAACTAACACAAATTAGGACTCGGTGCTTTGTGTCAATTGATAGTCCAACAAAGATGCTCCACAGAGTGATATGTCATTAGCGAGCAGGTGGGGAAGGAGGCTGTAGTGCTGCCTCTCCAAACCAAGTAATGAAGAGGTTTCCATGGCGACCGGGCCGCCCGGGGGGCTGGGGGCAGAGATGAAAGTCGGCTGCATGTGAAGGGTTAAATGCAGGGGTTGCGGGGGAGAAGCCCCTCATTAAACTTAACCAAATCTGCTGGAGCACACAGCTGACATGTTGCTCCAGAGACAACAGGTCTATGTTTTAACAAACTCAGGAATAATGCATTTCTGTTTTTGTTTCTGGGGATTAATCATTGAAAGTCTTCATCAAAGCAAAAAAACACTTTCAGTTTTCAGCTTCTGAAATGTGAGGATGAATTACTTTTGTTGCTGTTTTATTGTAAAAACTGAATATCTTTGGGTCTGTTGATCAGGCAAAATTAGGACTTTGTCACAGTAGATGGATTTATTGATGATGATAGATGGATGGATGGACGGGCAGTAACATTATCTAATGGCACAACAATCTCTGGGAGTGCATAGTGCAGATTAGAAGGATATTTTAGGCTTTGGGAAATTGTCTAATTGAAAGGAAAATTATTTTTGCAGCCCTAATTAATGCCTAATTAGTTCTAGTCAAATATGAAAATCAACCATACTATATAGCTAAACTTTAACTCTGTCTTGTCTCAGCCTTAAAGCAGGGATGGGCAGCTCCAGCCCCTGAGGGCCACTGTCCTGCTTGTGTTCAGTCCATCAGAACCTGGAAGATATCATCTCAAATTAGGGTGGAAATAAGGGGGGGGGGGTGAAGTGAAGTGGTATCTCCCAGCTTCTGAGTGACTCCATACACCTGAGCCAGGTAATCATCGGTATGTTTATTCCGCAGCAGAAATTGTGACGTTTCATACCAGAGAGGCACCGGTGTACTTAAACATTAATGCTGTGTCTCAAATAGCCGTGACAGTGAGAACCAGAACCAGTATAATCCATACCAGTGTTTTGAAACACACCTGTGCTTTTGCTGCTATGAGTCAAATTGTCTGCTGTGAAAACCGTTTGTTGTTTGGTGACACTGCAATTACCTGCAGACTGTAGCTTTACCTACATACCTCAAGCTGACCAGGGGTCCGATCAGTCCATGGTTTAAAACACCAGCACTTTTAAACTACTGGTTCCAAAATGGTGACAGCTAAACTTAATTTACTGTCCCTGTCCCAGTTCTAAGGTTTTAATAAAAGCTCCATCTAAACCAGCTGGTCTAAATGGAGCTTTGTGTTATGTGTTGTGTTATGTGTTGCTGATTCAAAATTTGAAATAGTTTTTTAAATTACTTTGTTAAATCTTTCATGATTAATATAGTTTGGCCTTAAAAAATGCAAATAAATGTTTACACAATTATAAAGAGTGACAGCACATTTTATAGAGATTACTGTATTTGGCATGGATTCAGGTGTACCTTGGGATTTTGCTTGTCCTTTAGTGTTGGACATGAAAAAAAAAAAACACTTTAAAACAAAAAATGGGAAAATTTGTTTTTGTGTAATTATAGTTCATGTAAAGTCATTTAGCATTTAAACTTAATAGCGTCCTTGTAGGAGCTCTTATCAACTGAATGTTCCCGTCTTTTTATTCCCTAGTTCAGCATTAAAATAATCTTTTAAAATAAGGTGCAAAATGAAATGCAGTATTTATTTATTTATTGGGTTAGGTGAAGTCTAATTGTCTAACCATAGTACACCTACAGACACATACCTGAGGAGTTATAACATTACATATAAATGTACTCATTATGCAGAATGGTGTGATTATTGTGTGTGATATAAATTAATGTAGATCAGGTAAAGTGGTCGCTCATGTTAACCACCTTAATTGCTGTTTTGATGATCATATGATTTAAATACTATTATACTTTAATTTGAGTTAATGGTTAATGGTTAATGGTTGATTAAACAATATTTTCTGAAATGCATTGAAGTTGAAGTATAAAAAATGAAAATGAAGTATAAAAAGCCTCATGTTTACGGAGCATTTCAGACAAAAACAAAAAAAAGTTTCTTCGTTGAGCGTTAAATGTTGGATTTGCTGTGTTTGGCTCCTGTTTGTTGAACTTTTCAGTCGCCGCTTTTTGCTGCTGTTTAGTCCCAGCCTGTGAAATTGTAAAGGGATTACTTTTTTTGCAGGGGTGGGGGTGACGGTGAGCACCGAGGTGTGTCCAGTGTTGTAGGTCAGTGCTAATTAGATAACTGTAACCCTCATATGAGCAGCTACACTCCTGGTGGTCCAGCACTGGGACACCCTGGACTCTGTGTTGTGACTGGGAGAGCTGTGAGACCAAGCAGTGTGTAAAGCTGAGCAAAGGGGAGGCTCTCAAATCCTTTTTAAGCCTTTTGTCATTTATACAGGGATTTATTTGTCATTAAAGAATAGCGGTAGCATTTGCGGCACAATTGGATCTTTATTGGATAAACCGTGTACATTTAAAAGGACTTTTGATCTCAAAAATACATTTCGTGCACTTGTTTTTTTTTTTTTAACACCATCTTCAACTTGTTGATCTTGTTGCTGAAGTGTCCTCCATTAAGTCAACTCTGCTCTTTGACTTTACTACTTGGAAGCTGAAAATGTGCAGCTTTTCTCCACATCTCTATGAGACAATTTCAGCTAAATTAATTAAGTTCAGAGCTTAGTTTAATTTAGTCGGTTCATAATATCAAAGGAGAAGTACAGCCAATGTGTGGGATTTCTCTGTTTTACGTATGATTGCACTCTTAGAGCGGGGTCTGTTGCACTGCACCATCTGTGTGAGACCTTAATAACTAGGCTGGTGATTTATTGCCTGTACTCAGCAGTGTCTTTTTGACAGGAGCCCAGACAAAAGCAGAGACCCTCACCCTCCTGCTGTTTTTAATAGTTTTTAGGATGTGCAGGAGAAGGAAAAAAATAGCAATGTGGGTGTTTCTGCCTTTTAAGGAGGCAAAGTGAAAGAAGATTGAGTGCCTACAATGAAAGACGTTTGGAGACTGGGATTTTCAGGAAGGTTCAGAGAATTTTCCACAGATTAAGCTCATAGAAGCCAACTTTCCATATGTCTTCATCTTGTCGATAATAATTTATCTTTAAATGTAAATGTACAATTAAAGCGAGGCTATATCGTTCCATGTTTTCAATGCCAAAATGCTGCTGCTCTTTAAACCTGCAGTGATCCGTCTCCTCCGGAGGGCGATAAGGTGCTGCTGCAAAAAGCTGGTCTTATCTCCCTGCTGCCCTCTGAAGCCTTCAGGTTTTATGGGTTGTAGCTCTTTTGTTTGCTTGTGCGCTGCCTCACCCTGATCACTCGCACTAATTCCTAATGGAAGTTGTTTGAAGGCCCAGAATAGCTTTGGGAAAATAAGCCCCCTCTCTCCTCTTCTTCTACTCCTCTGTTCCCTCTTTATTGAATCCCGCCTCTGTATCATTTACCCCCCCCCCCCCCCACACACACACACGTACGCACCTCTTTTGCGGGAGCTGTCAGGGGGCATCCTCTTTTCTCTCCCAGCTGGGTTTGTTGACACACAGTCAATCTACGGTTCTCTTTCACCTCTGCCACCCTCAGCTCTACCCTCCGTTTTCCCTGAACAGTAAAGCTGCCACAGCTGTGGACTGTATTAGCATAGCTGCTGAGGAGCAGGGGTGGGGGGTTTCTAAATATATTGCAGCCATTATCTTTTGTTCAACAGTTGACAGTTTTAAAACATTTCAGCTTCGCCCTGTGCAAAGAGAGTGAAGACAAAAGGATGCTGCATTGATTTCAGTGTAACAGCTTTTTAAGTATGGCATTCAGAAATTAAAAAAACAAACTTAATCAATAGAAACAAGTAAAGGTCTAATTAGTGCATTGAAACATAACAATTCATGTTTAATTAGCTAAATGATTATTTATTTATTAAAACTGATGGATTTGATTTTTTTTTTTCTTGCTGTTAACAGGTGTTGAGATGAACAGGTCCAGGTCCAGCTGGGATAAAAAAGTCCCCCAGCATCCAGTCACCAGGATAACCCGCAGCTCCAGCTCCCAGACCAGGCTCAACAACCCTGCAGAGCCCCAGGACTCTGGGCAGGGCCCGTATGGAAAACAACGGAAGAAGCAAGCGGACTCAGCTCTGGCCCAAGACCTCAGCCAGATGAGTGTGAGTGCACAGAACATTTTACCCACAAGGTGAGGACACATTACAACAACTTTGTTCTTTAACTTCATTTATTTACACCTATTTAAAAAAAAAAAAAAAAAAAAAAAAATGCAAGGACATGTATGATCTTCAGCTGCACAGCCCAGGTCATGTTACAGACCTGTAGAAGATTGGATACATGCTGCTAAATTCATTTGAAATCTTTTTGTTGTTTATCTTATCATGTTGGGTATATTTCCATGTGGGATCAGGTTATTCAAAGAAAATAAGTAAAATATCTGAGAGGTGTTTTTATGCATCTTTTCTGTCCCTGCTGTCCAGTAAAGGAAAGATGTCCAGAGGTGGAAGTGACCCTATAAAGGCTGGTCAGTCCTCTGGGTCTAGATCAGCTACAGCTGCTGCTAAGTTGTCATCCCGAGGCGGTCTGGCCTCTGTGGCTCGACTGCTGAAACACGGACGCTGTAAGAACGTGTTGGTGGTGGCTGGAGCAGGAATCAGCACAGCCAGTGGCATCCCAGACTTCAGGTTGGTGTCTGTGGGTTTCATCTCTCTACATTATTCTTTTTACTGTGTTCTTCTGCTATCATGAGTCCTTTTACATTTTCATGGCGCTTTAGTCTAAACCTGTGTAGTGGATCTAGAGAACATCCAGGAACAGATGGGGCCTAGTTTCGTTGGCTTGAAGTGTGTCTTCAAACCCTTATTTACGAGTGAGACACTTCTTAAATGTAAGGTACATGTCATATATCAATATTTTTTGTACACTATTTTTCCAGGACTCCAGGAACAGGTCTTTATGCAAACTTGGAGAAGTACAACATCCCTTACCCAGAAGCCATTTTCAATATAGACTATTTCACCAACGACCCGCAGCCTTTCTTCTCACTGGCCAAGGCTCTGTATCCCGGCAGCCACCGACCCAACTACATACACTACTTCATCCGCATGCTTCATCACAAAAACCTGCTGCTCCGAATGTACACGCAGAACATTGACGGACTAGAGAAAGGTGAGTGAGGTTTTAACATAAACAGAAAACAACATCTTTAAATGAAAGTCATATTTAATAACCCTCTTCACAGTGTGTGGCATCCCAGACGACAAACTTGTGGAAGCTCATGGTAGTTTTGCCACAGCTTCCTGTCACTTGTGCTACACTCCGTACCCTCCTGAGGAGGCGAAGGTGCGTCCACCTCTGTGGCCATAAACCAAACATGACCAGTAGTTTCCTGCACTTGATGCCAGAGTAATAGTTCCTGCTCTTCTCTCACAGCATGCCATAATGAACGACAGTGTTCCCATATGCACTTTCTGCGCTGCAACAGTCAAGCCTGATGTTGTGTTTTTTGGGGAGGACCTTCCTCAGAAGTATTTCCTCCACACAAAAGACTTCCCCAAAGCAGACCTGCTGATCATCATGGGCACATCTTTACAGGTAAACAACATTTTTAATGTTTGTATTCTATCTATATGTCTGTTTTTCTATTAGAGGTGGGAAAAATAACCGTTTTTTTCGATGCATTATCATTAACTTTGAAATGATTCTGAATCGATACTGTTAAAAAATAATAATCCATGTTGATATCCGCTAGTCAGACACGTTTTACCACTACTGGACTACAAATGGCCTATGTGCATGCATTCTTATAGCGCATGCGCAAGTTTATGCTCGGTGTATGAGCCGGAGACATATAAAATACTATTTTTATTTACTATTACTATTTTTTACTATTTATATACTACTTTTTATTTTATTTGCCTGAGAGTCATGACTGCCATTGGTTTTCGTAGTAACACCTGACACACAAGCTTGGTTGTGGGCTCATTTTATCCACAGGCGTCTACAGAATGTAAATATACCGTCTGTTTGTGGTAACGTTAAATAAATGGCGAAAACAATCAGAGAACAATTAATGAATTAAAACCTTTTAGGACTGAAAAGTGAAGGACATTTTTGGCTTTTTCTCTAGGATAATACGTCTTTTGGACTACAAACTTGGAGGCATTTTGTTCACTGGACTCTTAGGAAAGAAATGACAAACATTTGCTGTCTCAGTCTATGTGAGGGTTAGCATAGGTAAAAATGACCATCTTGCTGTGTTTGCACTCTAGTTAAATATTAAGGCACTGTAAGGCACTGTTGTCGCTGTGATAATCCAGTCATGAGGTTTTCCACTTTCAACTGATATAGATTTTGTCGGACTTAATTCAATCTTTGGAAATACAGTTTCTGGCCCAAATACGGGCAGTGGGGTTTTAACAGGCAGCAAGTATAGAAACGATGCATCTTTTTTTTTTTTTTTTTAAATCATATCCTGGATATTTCCGAATTGAAATCGAATTGAATTGTGGCAGATACCCACCCCTACTATCTATCTATCCATCCATCCATTTACACATTGTTTCAGATTGAGCCATTTGCCAGCCTGGTGAATACGGTGCACTCCACTGTACCACGTCTCCTTTTGAACCGACATGCTGTGGGTCCCTTTGAGAAGGTCCCACTGCGGAGAGGAGACCACATGGAGCTGGGTGACCTGGAGGATACTGTCCGGAGGTTTGCTGAGATGCTCGGCTGGAACGACGAGATAGAAGAGCTGATGAGGAGTCAGGAAACAGGGGTGGGTTGATTCTTAAATACCAGGCATTTAGTACTTGCACTTGCAGGTTGTGGAAGTCTCTCTTTAGGTTCGTTGTTAAACAAATGCTGCCTTTATCAAAATAAAAAAAGTTTCTAAATGCGGAAACAACTCAGATAATCAATCCGAAGACAGTGGAGGAATTTGTGAGACATTAACAGTTTTAAAACACTATTGCTGACAATGAAATTATTCCCCTCTGTGCAGAACATCCCTACACTGATAAGCAGTCTTCCATCAGTGAGCGGACAGATACTTTGCCAAGGTAGAGGAGCTTCAGAACCTCAAGGTATGATGGCCATATCCAGGTCAAGACCAGAAGCTCCAAGAGGCAGCAGCAGTGAGGAGACAGACTCAGAGACAGACAGCAAGAGCTCTGCATCATCTAGCCTGAGCAACTGACACAGCACATTTCGTAAAAGGCGACACTGGAAAGGTTTGGGACAGTTCTCCCTGTTCGCTTGGTAATTGTACAGACATTGTGATTGTTTTTAATCAGGACGTTTTGATCTTACCTCTTCACCTGGACATACCATTGTGTTTGATGTCCATCCTATTTCAATATGTACAAATGAAGGTTTATCGAGTTTAATGACATTTAAAGCACTTACAGATGGTGGTCCATCCAGAACACTACTAAATATCTAAGCCTTGTAAATGTTTCTGTATTCATGTGTTTCAGTACAACAGCAAGTTCATGTTTCATATACACACACCGTTTTAAATAAAACTAAGGTGTAATTTACATCTCTGTCCATACTTTTGTTGTATGCCCCCACAGAAAAACAATGTTCTTATTTTATAGTTTATTACATTTGCAGTGGAAGCCTCACTACATAAAATAAGTGTGGCATAATTTACAGGACAGTACAAAAACAATTCTGCAACATATTTTTCCCAGATAAACAGAAGGCAATGAACATGCAACCTTAATATCCCACAATGACTGTGGAGAAAAAGTGTGTGAAAGAAAAAAAAAAGATTTACAGATGCGTGACTAATTAAAATGAATGGTTTGAAATTTTGTAAAGCTTATGCTAACACCCAGACTTGCAGATGTATAACAAGGAGCACTGAAACTGTTTTGGCAGTTCACACTTTACCAAGATTGTTTTCCCTGTAATTTGTCACTGATCTGAATAGCTGACCTTTAAGGGCTGTCCCAGCAAGAAAACTCAACTGTTGAGTCAGTCCTTCTGTGTCTGTGTGACCCTGACTCCAGGTCATTTAAATATTACTGGTATACTACATATCTGCTTTGTTAGGCAGTAGAGGTGATTCACAGGTCAGGTGAAAAGTGCACTCATGATTATTTACTATGAACAAGTGGACTTGTCACTGCATTCAGCAATGACACATGTTTTCAGGTTAAAACATTATTTAGTTTCTCTAGATTGTACTAAGCCATTATTATGCATTTTTTTTAACAAAGTGATCGCTAATCCAGAGCAGGATTTCAGTTAGCAGGCCAAATGTGTTACTCATATCAAACCAGGCACCAGACATCAGAACTAGCAACACAAAGAAAAAAATATTGTCAGTTTATACAGTATATATTCCACACATGGATTTATACAAAATTAGCGATATTTTCAATCTAGAAAAAGCATTACATAACTGAGAAGTGATTTAACATCATGCAGATTTGGCAAACATAACGATCACACAACAATCATTTCAGTTTACACATTTGTCAAGAGTCCACAACTGGCAGAAAACATGCGTTTGTTAATGTTAAGCTAATAAATTCTGAATTCATGTTTCCTTGGCAATTAACTGGTGTGCAGCATTCATGACAATTACACAACCAAATACAGACTCGGTGTGAGCTGCAGGTTTAAACTATCCATATCTTTTAAACCACAGTGAAGGTTTTACTGGGAATTCACATGTCTGTAAAATGTGCTCTTGAACCATTGAGAAATGCAACTGGTGGACAAACTGTGGCAGGAAAAAAAAAAAAAGAACCTTTAAATGAAAAAATATCACAGGTGAAGGAATGATTATACAGACCCACATACACTTTTGACAAACAATGTTTCAGTGAGAAATACATGATCCAGCAACTGATATTACCACTACTTCTCTTCACTAAGGGAGCTCTAAAAATAAATGATGAAGGTGCAACAGTAAGCAAGGAGGCCTCCCATGTATTAAGATGCCACTGTGTACTCTTGCCGCTACGCATAAAGTACACTTGGCCTTACAGCAGCATCAGGGCCCCTAGTCTGCTATGAAAGGTTGAGCTATGTCTCGCTTTTCAGGCCTGGATCATCAGAAGGCTGCACCTTTACTCACTATCTTTCTTTTGGAGTGTGTTATTTACAGCAGTCTCTGTGTTAAGGTAAACCATGTCACGTTAAAAAAAAAAAAAAAAAAAAAAAAAAAAGCAAAATGTCACTTGAGCCAAAATCACCTGTTAATTTGGGTTTTAATCTCAGAGCAGAAGTCAGAAAAGCAGTGCTACTGATGGGTGCCAATCAATAATTAATTTATAGGGTACAGCATGTGGTTATTTGACTACTACTTTCAAAACTTCAATTCAAAACCTGTAAGAAGTGTTTTTTTTTTTTTTTTTAAGAGATGCCTCTACACTCTGCTTCTGTGACTGTAGACATTCTTAGATTTCAGATTCAGGCACCTTTATGTCCTCTGAAGGGGCCATCTTCATAGGATCCTTCAAAGGACCCAGACCTTGAAATGTTACACAGCAATAAGTGTGTTGGGGCCTTGTGAGCTCACTCTGGTAAACGTGGCCTCGATGTGCCGCGCGCTAGTCAGAGTCTGAGCCAGAGTCCCTCTCAGGTGGATCGCAGAGAGTTTCTTCAAGAGGTGCTAATGTCCCATCTGGCCTGACGCCCAAGGGCCGAATCACATTCTGTCTGTGGACACAAAGACACATAGATAAACACGACTGCCTTGTATATTTTTAAAGTAAACAAGTTTTTTTACACAAAACCCAACTCGGTTCCTGACCCTTTGTGTGTATGGTCTTAAAATGGCTTTGACCTTTTCTCTCTTACATCCAGAAATCAAGTACCTTCTGTCAATAATACGCCCCCCTCCCACTGCAAACACACCCCTTCATGGACACTCGCCCTTCTGGCCATCCTCTCTCCTTCCTGGCCCTCCTCCTCTCCTGTGGCAGTTTAATTACTGGATCAGCACTCATACTAATCCCCTCAAAGCCATGGCTGCCCCTTCATCCTAATCCAATTATACCTGTACTGTGTGTCACCCCTCCCTCTATGATGATTCATCAGAGAATTACCCATCAAGGATTTAAAAGAAAAAGACCCATTTGCATTCATTTAAATACAAAAGTAATTCCTATTGAATCCTGCACTTTCATTGAACCAGCTACAGGTTGTCTTTTTTTTTTTTTTTTTTTAAAAAAAGAGTTTGAAACTACACTGATTTGACATCTTTTCGCTGCTGAAACCTGTGCAGTGGCACCAACAGTGCACATCACTGATCAAAGTCAGCAGGTACAATGAGGACTAACAAGACAAAACCATGTGTATACCATCGTCTCTCCCAATTAGAACATAAAAATAAAAAATAAAAAGCTTCCCTCTCCTCCTCAGCAGTGACTGGACTGGTGATCTGGCAGATGTGAGGGGAGTAGGTGGGGGAGCAGAATATGTACTAATTGGAGGACCAGTTAAGTAGTTAGGGGAACACATTCTTGCAGGACTCTCAGTGATCTCCTTAGAGCCTGCAGTGATGAAGCACCTCTCTGTCATCACCACGTCTCCTGCTCTGAGGAAGGGAAGAAAGAGGCTGCAGCCTCAGAGAGGAATCTTCCTCTTGTGACCACACGTGCCTCATTACAGCTCTACCAGCTCTTTTACTCAACAATGATGAGGTCATCTTTCTTATGTCTGCACATTTGTTCACCCATGTCTCGTCCTCCTCTTCCCCCATGTTCCATCCCAATTGCTTTGTCTACTTGTGCCTCTGTCTGAGTCCCGTCTGGCCAATGACTGGCTCCTCAGAATGAGAAGAATAAGTCAGGGCACGTCTTATTAAAGAAAAACCGAATGCAGCACATAAAGGAGCCAGGACTTACAAGCCGACTGTGTGTGCCAATTAGGTGATAATTAATGAAGCGGTGGTAATGATGCTGCAGCAGCGTGCCGGCAGCTTCCATTTATCCAAGCTGAATGCTGCAACGTGCTGGAAGTCCAGGCCTAATTGACGCCGTAGCTAACAGAAAAAGATTCTTCCTTTGATGAATCGGTTGGCAGGGAGCGAGCTCACCGATACCTTTGTACAGACATACTGCTTGACAAACATTAGCCTTTGCTCGCCAACGAAAGGTCAACATAAATACAGGAGGGCCCTTTGCAGAGAGGACAATAACTAATATGAATCATTTCAGTCGTGGAAGTAACGGTTGCTCTGAGAGAAAAAGTTGATCAAGCCTTTGTCAAAGAATTCTGTGACTTTCCATGATATTACTTCCGTAACAGAGTAAAAAAAAAACAAAAAAAAAAACAAATTTCTACAAAATTTTCTACAGCAATTGGCCACGAGTCCTGACACATTTTTGTCGTAGATTTAATCCAACACCTGGAGAGGATTTCCTAAACGCAGTCACTTGTGTTTTTGAAATACAAAGTGCTGTTTTTGGCTTGAATGTCCCGTTATTTTAATATAAATGACATTTTAAAGCAGACTGCACATTATTTCTAAGAATGTTCTGCCACTAACACAAGATTCGGCAGCCTCTGGCAGGAATGTATGTACCTCGACAACTTGTCAAACATATTGGCCAGTTTCTCGGCTTCGTACTCCTTCTGCTCCTCTGTCATCTCTTCGATGGGGTTTGGCATCGGCTCCTCCACATGTCCAGTGATGGGATTGATGCTGGAACAAGCAGATGGACAACTTTATTGTACAGACAAACTTGTACATAATCAGCACATACACAAAAACATTTTTAATAAGCTGGCATCAGATTGTCAGTGTTTAAGGTCTTTTCTTGATTACTCACAACGGTTTGGCAGATTTGTATTCTTCTGTGTCAGAGTCTTCATCTTCAGAGTACTGAGTCTCTCCTCTCCCTCCAGCCAGAAGTCCTCGAGCCACCAGTAGTCCGGCTGCGTTTCCATATCCTGTGTACTTCAACAGGTTGTCCACTAGAAGATAAAACCACACATACACACACAAAAATGTGCGATGAAACAAATTGCATATTAAATTCTCAAGCATGAGGATGAACTAAGCAGGAGCCATACAGAGCAATGCACTATTTCACCAATTTCAGCTAAATACAGAAATTATTGCTGCTCTCTTCTACTCTGATGTACTGCTGTGGCCCCTGTTCCTCCCATGATCCGATCACTGCTTGCCCCTGCTCACCGCTCTCTTTGCAGAGCACAAAAAGAAACTCTGCAGCAGTCTGCTTCACGCCCATGTCGACGTGTGTCATAAGACGGACCAACTTGTTTCTGATGGTGGTGCCGATCTCTGGCCTGATCTTCACATCTTTCAGTGGGGGAAGTACCTAAGGATGCAGAGGTTTTCAATCATTCAGATTACCGTTTTATCGTTTACTATAACAAAGCTGCTAAGGAACACACACATTATTAAAAGGCTATAAAGTAATTCAAATCTGGTTAGCATCTAGGTGAGGTTTCAGTACTTTAGAAATGCAGAAGCTGGGGTACCATAATTTCCACCTACTTGAATAGCTTAAATCTGTCAGCAGCTACTGTACCTGAGCTTTGATATATCTGCGGATCTCTCTGTGGTGCCTGGATCCTTCAGTCAAAAGGCTGAGCACTGGAGTGAGCCCTTCTTTGAAATTGGAGCCCTGGGTTGGAGTGTCACAGACCATAAACATTTATAGATGTCAACTAGTAATGCACATATACACAGAGAAAAAGGCCAAGACATGATGAGACACTGAGAACTGGTCAGTTAAACTGAAGGTGAAGTTGTGTTAACAGTTCCAGCACTCAAACTGGCCTGTAACAATACGTGTGATAAATCAGTTGAGGTGTGTATTGGGGTGCCAGCTGTATTCACTGCAGAGGATCAACTTTACCTTGTCAATTCTTTTCTCCATAAAGTCCAACAAAACCTGGATTGCATCCATATTTTTCCCATCGTATTTCTCTAGTCCTCCCTGGACAGGCATGTTGATTAACACATCCAGGCAGGAGACAGGCAAATTGTTCAGCAAGTTGACAGCATGGCTGGGAGGGAAAAAGACTGTTAATTCTATAACCTTTCTCAAGCTCAAGTCATCAGTTTCTTAGATTAAACTGCCAAAAGGTCTGAAGGGTTGTGGGTAGAGGTCAAATTAGAAATTTACCTTAACATAGGTTTAAGAGGTACGGATGATTAATACATGAAATGTTTTGAACATTTGGCCTGAGAAGAGTTATTCCAAAGCCATGGCAAAGCACTGATCACTTCCTGTTTTAAGTTTGATTCTGGGACAACTGATAGGAAGCTGTCAGGTGATCGCCATTTCTAACAACAATCTGTGCCACACTGTTTAATCTGCACAACCTTATTTTGTCCAGACAGGGAAACAAAACTTTATATTAAGAGTGGTACAGACCAATTATGTTTTACATAGTTTATAGAATTTATAACTAGTACCACAGTAAAGTTATATTGAACAAACTCATGACCAGTTCAGCCTCTAGACTGACAGGGCAAGAAGATCAACAGTTTTATGGGACACTGTTTAAATTTCTTTCTTTGGCCACAAATTCTTGGCATTCCTGCATAAAATTACCATGAGAAGAGGATACTTGTGCAGTATTAACAGTTAAAATGTTTTAAAATGAATCAACCAACAAGGCCTAGAAGAAACCAGCTTAAATGTAAATCATAGCAGAAAATATTCTTATTTATAGATCTAGTTAGTTTATCGAGTGGTGGGATTACTTTGGCGATCTGTGGGCTTTCCTACGCGAAATGACATTAGAAAACATTTACATTCTGGGTTTCTCAAAATCAAGAAGCAGGCTGTGCATTCTCAGAGTACCTTCACTGGATGTTCAGTGTATAGTTTTCCCACCTGTGTGCTTCCTCGGTTTTCTCTTCCGTCTCAGTCTTCAGCATCAACAAATGGCGCAGGATGGCAGCAATTAATCGGAACTGATGGTCATCCTCCTATCAAATCAAGGATATAAAAAAAAAGAAAAAAAAACATTAATTCCAAGTTTCATGCAAAAATGAATGATAATGCAGATAATGAAAAAAGCTAATTCTCTGAAAGCAAACTACAAAAAAAGAAATTTGAACAGTGAGGTGAAGATGTTTTTTTGAAATTTAAAAAAAAAAGGAAGAGGACGTTTCCTAAAACAAAGAGGACAGCGGGGTCAAACATGAGCAAAAGAACTAAATTTACTGTTATCTGGATGTGATACCCTTACAGCAGAAAGAGTACGAAGCTGAAAAACTGGCCAATATGTTTGAAATACATTCTTAGAACAGACTGCCAAGTTAAATACATAAAAACTAAAGTATATGATCCACATGTGATCAAATCTTACGTACTCACTTTTGTTGCCAGCAGTTTAGACATTAATGGCTGTGTGGAGTTATTTTGAGGGGACAGCAAATTTACACTGTTATACAAGCTGTACACTCACTACTTTACATTGTAGCAAAGTGTCATTTCTTCAGTGTTTCTTCACATGAAAAGATATGATAAACTATTTACACAAATGTGAGGGGTGTACTTTCTTCTGTGAGATACTGTGTATATATCTGCCTTGAAATTCAAACATTAAGTTAAAAGGGCTCACCCAACATTCATTTCACCACTAATGGTCATGGTTTATCATAAATTACATCTGTGTTCCTGACAATGTGATTTGTGCAATATTTCCCTTTCTAATACAGTACATGAACATACTGTATGAACTCAATCCTAAAACTGTCATATTGAATTGCAACATTTTGAGATGTGTCACCTTTTATGAGCCATAACAACAATTGTGTGCTTCCCAGGAGCTACTTAAATAGCCCTGACAGGTTAACATGAGAACATTTGACCAGAGTTGGAATCAGATGTATCAGTGTTAGTGAGAGAAGAAATCCCAGTAAGTGACTCAATTTGTGGACCTTTACTGTTACATTTAACAGACTTACAACACACTCACCTCACCCCCAGAGTCAGAAAGTGTGAGGTTGAACAAGGCTTTCAGGGCTTCCATCGCTCGCTCATTGTCCTCTGCAGGCATGGGCAGGGCCTGTGGAGCTGGACAGGCAGCTTCATAGAGACCCACCCAGTGCACATCCAGCGTGTGCTCCAGAACCTGTGCCAGCAGTCTCACTGCATGGCACTCTCTCCTCAAAACCCCTCTAACATCAGGCCGCAGGGCAGACAGCAGGAAGAGGAGGCGCAGTGTGAACAGGCCCACCTCGTGGTGCCACGTGCGGGACGTATGCAGGTTGGCACACAGGCCTTGTGACAGCTTCACATCTACACTAACCTGCTGAGCTGCAGGACTGTTGTACACCACGTTGCATAGGCACTTTAAGGCCTCCACCACCACCACCCTCTCTTCCTCCTCTGATTCTGCGTCATCCTGAGAGCTTTTCTGTTTGTCACCACCTTCATCTCCAGCCTGCAGCCTTGCCATACCTCCCAGGACCAGCATGCCTTCCCTGGTGGCTACGGGGCCAAGGACACGCTTGTCTCTGGACAGGATGCGAAGTGTCTCCAGACATATCTTCTGACAGCTGGGCCGCACCTGTTTACCAAGTACCGTCAGTACACTCTGACACAGCTTCTGAAACGACACAGACACAAACACACTCAGCTGGATCAACAGGATCATCCTAACAATTTAATAATAACAATAACAACAACAATAACCTGCTCATACTCACACTCCGCAGGGCTTCTTCTTTCTGGTCGAAAGTGAAGGTGTGGCTGTTCTGAAACACACAGTGGACACCGAACCACTCAGGTTAATGACAAACACATATAACGATGATGTTTAATAATCAGACAGCCCACATTTTAACTGGTTTGTCTGAACGAGCCCTGGTCTCTTTCATAGGGATGAAGGTGTGTCCAGTAACATTAGCATTAGCATTAGCATCTCTAGCATTACATGGTAAACAACGTGTGAAGATGCTGTCAGGCTGCACCATCGTCTTTCTGTAGCGTGTCTGACGGTGAAACATGAAACATTAATGTGACACTGAGCTTTAGTTTGCGATCCTGTAGCTCACTCACAGCTAGCATAACGTTAGCTAGCATGGCTAACTAACTATCTAACGTTAGCGCCGCCGTTTGTTTTGGTTGACATAAACCCGACCGGAGCCGCGACCCACCTCTCGGTTATACTGCTGCAGGAGCGTCTCGGTGTCGTCTCCGCTGTCGGTTTCAAGCTGCGACAGGATATAGTTTAAATCCATTGTGACCCGCCGAGAGACACAGTTTGGTTTAGACGGTGCGAATGACTGCACTGCAGCTAGCTGCCTAGCTAGCTGGTCGGCTAGCTCAGAGATGACACTCCCAGACCGGGTCCAAGAGCATCAGGGTCCTGGTCCCCACTGGCTTTTTCCACTGTAGTAAAGATACACAGTTTACATTATGATTAGAACATGTCTAGCTTTAGATTTTATAAAACACTGTTTGGAAATATACGAATTTTAAAAATTAACTATAATTTAATTTTATTAGGTCCATATTTTAAAAAAGAAAGAAAACAAAACAGGGACACAGAAATATACTCATGTATGTATATAAATATATTCATCCATCATTAAATAGAGAAACCAAACAACCACTTAACAGGAGGAGCAGCTCCTCAGGACAGCTGTGCACCTCCATTTAAAGGAAACAGGACACTCTTTTGAAGACAGTGATGTACATATTTTGGACAGAGAAGATAGATGGTCTGAGAGAGGGGTCAGAGAAGCTACATTTGTTCAAGTGGAAAAACCCTCCCTTAACCTGTCTTCAGTCTACCAGGCTGCCCTTTCATCCGTTCCCAGGAAATTTAGGAACACATCAAATGTCTTCCAGGGAGGACACACTCTTGGTGAATCAGACGGATCACGAGTCCACCATTAGATCCTAACGACCCTCACCTGAGCTCACTTCTATTGTTCACCTAAGGAGCCTATTCAGACCAGGTGTGAAGTCAAACCAACTCAGGAGTGTGGGTCTAATGACTCTCACCTGATTTACATAGCTCACCTAATGAGCCTATGGGACTAGGGGTGGAGTGAAACCAACCTGAAGGATAAGTTGGAGGTTCCAGACCAGTTTTCTCTCAGACTGATGAAGCTACTTGGATGAGTAGTGAAACGTTTTGACCTAAAAACTAGAAACTAAACTCCAATTGTCTCTAGATACTCATATGTCAACAAGGATTAAAAACCAAAGATTTGTTCCAGTGTTTTCAAAGACGAGAGCAGTATCATGTATCACTTTGTGCTGTTCAAACCATTATAATGAGAGTTCTTCAATTAGTTCATGGACACATAAATCTGTAAATACAATTGGAGTGGAGGCACATTTTGAGTCACACTCACACACACTTGCACTTGTCAGTCTTGGTAGTTTAAGCAAAAGTCTGATGCATTTGCCTGTTCTTTTAAATCTGGACCCTTAGCTACATAATATAATTCTAGAAGCTGTAATCATACCCAAGATAATAACAGAATAAATATTTTCTGATACATTTGGGATTAAGGATCTGTCTCCCAGTATACACAAGGCAGGATTCAAGGGAACTTCTGATCCAAACCAGTTACTCAGGATTTCCAATCGTCTCACTAACATTCCCATATATTGTGTAGGAATGTTCCTGTTTCTTTTTTACACTTCCAGTATAAGTTTCACCTATCATTCTCCTGTGTCAGTTTCTTCTTACAGGAGAATGATAGTAGAACATCTGTGTAAGATCTTATATTTTTTATTTTCCCTTTGCCTCCCTTATAAATTCCCCCCCAGTCTGTCAGAATGTTTACCCATTCTTCTTGTGACAAAATCTCTTGCCATAACAATTTCATTTGATATTCTGCAAAACTGGAAAGCTGTGTGACACCCAATAGCTGAGCAGTTTTTATATATTTAGCATATCCAGTTATATATATATATATAGTTATATAAAATATATAAAATCACTTATGTGATTGCAGAAAAAAACATTCCTCTTATGCCAGTCACAGCCATGTTGTCATCACATCGTTAAATGAGATCAAATTGAAAATTTTCACGCAGAGTTTGCATGTTTTCTCTTTGCCTGTGCAACCTTCCAACAGTCCAAAAAATATGCACAATGAATTGGAGGCTTTAAATTACAAACAAATGTGAGCATTACTGTGCTATATTTTAATATGCACAGTACACTACTGCATGCGAATATGCTGACTGGTGCAAATAGTACGTGTATAAATACTGCAAGTATTACCACAGTGCTTTTCCAGTTGGAATCTCACACTTTCATTCATGCATTTATTATGTTTTGAAATAAATCTAAATTAATGTGTTTTAAAGCTCATGCCTATATTTAAAAACAAAAAGGGCTGTTTTTGTTACAGCCACTGTGTTGTCAGAGACAAAACCAACAAGTTTTCCGTAGCTGTCAGAGTTGTCCTCGTGCACACTCACACTCATCTTCCCCTAAAATCTTTAGCGGATATTGATATTGACACAGGTCAGGTGAGTAACTCACATGAAGGGCAGCCTGATGGGTGAAAAATTTAACAGGTTTTCTGGATTCAAAGTTTCAGTTGTGAATCCTGAAGAATTTCGGTGAGGCTCAGGGGGATCTATGTTCCAATAAATAAAAACCTTGGTAGGGGTCAGAGGTCTAAGGTCACAGGACTGAAGTGCAATGACCCCACCACAGTAGGACATTCTCTCTATAGAAATGTAATTCTTTCTGCAGTGTGGCCCAGCCCCCCACCGTTTTGTCACTTGGGTGCACGGAGAGAAAAGTACACATCAGCTCAGGGTCTTCAGAAAATGATTTACTTTTCTCAACATAAAAATGTAAATTGGAGACCTGAGGGAAAGCTAAAATGGAATGATGAATTTTCAAAAAGCAACACATCAATAGTTATAATCTCAACATATTTGACAAATTTGTAAAATGCACCTTAAATAATTCTATTATAACGTTTTATCATAAAAGATGTCTTATAATCAAGCATAGAGAATATAAATAGAGCAGCACTTAAAAGATGAATGTTTTTCAAGACTTTGCTCCCTTGACAACATTGATTATGATTAAAAAAGATCAAATAGCATGTTTAGGTTTTTGTTAGCATTTGGACTTTTTTATGCATGATTTTATTCCACAGAGAATGAAGAAACAGTTGAAAAAAGAAGACAATTTGACAAAGACGATTCACTGTTTTAGATTGTGAAATTATTTATGTGGCAACATTTATCCCACATACACATCGGTTTCAACTGTGATAGTTTAACAGTCACCACAGATGGTTTCAGTGCTTTTATTTACAGAAAAGTGACTAGACTTCATGTTACTGTACACTTTTATATTTCCCTTTTTATAAATACCCATAGGGTAATAGGTCCTCAGTAGCTTTGAGTGCATTATAAAACACACAACCCTAGGTTAATGCGCCCTTTACTAACCATACAAGCAGAACAAAGTACCAATTGTAACATAGAAAATAAAGGATACGCCATGTTACAAAGTTACAGAAAATACATTATACACACAAAAGCTTGCAACACAATAGACTCGCACAGTTTTTCAGAGTCACAGCATTCAATCATTAAAAAAATGATCCAAGATGAAGACACCTTTATCACACTGATCAAGGTTGTTCATGAGTTCACAACTGTCACTTATGATGTTTTGGGTTTGTGCCACTGTATGTAACTGGTCTCCCAGGAGAACGTTAAGGCAGTACAGTTTATCACCCTCCTGTATCAGACTGAGGTTTATCTGCTGTAACAAGCCTACAACAAGATGCTGTGCAGTGCTGAGCAACAAGACGAGACAGCAGTGTCACTGAGATTGTACTGGTGTCAGTAACAGCTTTCAGCACACTGGTCCATCAGTCACTGACATTACTGACTGATGGCTGTTGGGACAACCTGTGCGCTGATGAGGGAAAACTCTGACAGAGGTGTACATTCCTAAAAACAAAGGCACAGCTTGGCAGCAGCATTGCACTCTTAAAATCATTTGTTTTTCATTTCATGATTTCCTTCCATCGGTTGTTGAAGAAATGTTTAACAAATTACACCACAACCCTGAGAGTCATTGGTGTAATAAGTTGTTTTAAATTGTCACTATGTCCATATCATGATTAATGTTACTTTGCATTGGTAGTCTCCGCTCTCTGCTCCTCTTTTTTGATGTACTTGATTGGAGTTATTCATAGTGTTTGCATCCACCAGTTTGGCAGGTCTGGGGTTTGTGCACGTCTGTCAAAATCAGTGTCTAAAGGCTATTTTGCCCAGCCTGTGGTGGCCTCTCCGTTGATGTAGGCAAAGCCAGGGAAATGCTGTGAGTGTTCATACTCTGAGTTCCTGCGTGGGCCCAGGGGAGAGTACATGTCCCCAGAGGTGGCATAACGGGATGAATGCATAGGTGGGCTGGTGTAACAGCTGTTAGCTGGTGGCACATCTGGCCACCGGGGGGCCACAGGTGTGGGGTGCAACCGAGGAGTGCTGCCCATCAAGCAGGGCTCCATTCGAGACATCTGGCCATTGAGCTGGTACTGTGGAAGAGAACAAGAGAACTCAGTGATGCAGGAATGTTTTATCTACTGATCTGCAACTAACAATCCGATTATTGTTGCCATAAATAAATTGTTTTATAGTTTTCTGTCAGAACGTTGTGTAAAATACTAATTTCCCACAGCCCAAGATGATTCAAATGTTTTGTTTTCCACCATGAAGAACCCAAAATGCAAATACATTTAGTTTACTCTCAGTATAAGACAAAGAGCACTGAAAGCACAATTTAAAAGGTGGAACCAGTGAATATTTTTTTATTTTGCTTGACTCAAATGATTAATCGATTATTAATACATTCAGATTCATTCCCAGTGAATTAACTAATCAATAAGTAAATTGAGTGTTTGAGGGCAGGATTAAATCATTGTAAACTGTGAAATGCAGTTATTGTAAAAAGGTTTTTTTAGATGAGAAATTCAGTTAAGTTTAAGTCTCATTCAAGAATAGAAAGGAGAAAATGATTTTTAGTCTTTGATGGTGCGTTAAACGAGATACCACATCTGTTGCTGTTTGCTCAGCATTAATAATAGGACCAGGGAGATGTGGCTAGAAATAGCCTGGCACATAACTTCACTTAAAATATTCTGCAAAATGGACAGAGACCAGCTGTTTCCCCATTTTTAGTCCTGATGCTAAGCTAAGCTAATTTTATCTTACATGTAACCCACATCCTACAGAAAGCCAATAACTGTATTTACCAAATTGTTGAACTATTACTTTAATGGAGGCCTAAATGCAGCCAGGAATAAATAGGGGGAGACCATATGGAAGTGTGGTACTGTGACAGTGTTAACCATGCAGCAACAGGTGTGAGTTGTAGCACATTGGTCAAAATAGAAAATTAAGCCACTTATGAAAATTAGACATCAGCAAGTTCAGTGGTTTTCCTGTGTTATTTGCGTTGCCTGTGGTTACTGCTCTGACAAAATCTGCTTGTTGACAAAAATATTTTGAACAGATGGAGATCCGACAAAGTTTTCTGTTTGTTTCAGCTCCATCCTCAACTTCTCACCGAGACAAAGCCCAGGCATTGTGCCCGATTTAAGCTCACGCCAGCCAAAAAAAAAAAAAAAAAAGTGGAAGTACGACCCTTTTCCTTTTCTCACTAAATATAAACATGACAGTCGATTCCATTATGAGGGATCATGACATGGAAAGAGACAGTCAGTGCAGGTCATAGAGCGGAACAGACAGCTCAGCTGCCTCTTGTTCACAAGCAGAAAAGAGACCATTGAATAACAATATTTTAATAAACGCCCCTTTGCCCTGCTCTGTGGCTACTGGCTCTAACAGATGAACGGACTATTGAGAACTGGAAGGACGATAACAGAGCAGGGCCCAAGCCACCTTTCACTATCGGCTTCCGCCGTGTGGAGAGGCCGGTTCTGGGGCTTTTAGAACCACTGTGGGCCCAGCTGATCTCCTCCCACTATAGAGGCAGCAGAGGCTGAAGGCTCCAAGACAGGAAATTATAATAAAAAGAGTAAACTCGCAGCAGTTGTTAAGTGAGCTGTAACATCAGTGGCTCCATCTCATCTTACTAACCCCTTTTCTCATGTGTAAACCTTTCTGTCTTTAGAGGACTGCTCAGAGGCCAGTCTGATAATATTCACACCCAAAAATCACCTCTGCAAGAACTGCTAATGAGCAGTTTAGACATGTACATCCAGTTCATACATTTTTACATTTACGTTTATCTAAAATGCTACTGAACCCATCTCTTGGGAGACTGACCTGTGCGGATGAGCGGTGGTAGGCGGAGTAGTGGAGGGGGGCAGGGATCGCCGGTTCATGGGCCAGACTCGGGTACTGGCTCTGGATGGAGTGAGGATGCTGGTTGGTGTAGCTGCCGTAGTTGTAGCTACCGGTATAACTAGAATGGGGCAAGGAGGTCAAAAGTAATGACATAATGACAAGAAATGACAGAAAATCGTAATTATTACAAAATATCTTGAATAGGAGTTTAATTAAAAAATGTCATATCTACCCATGTTCCTCTCTGTGGGTGTAGACTGGCATCCGGTGGGTGGAGGATGGAGGAGGGACTGGAGCGCTGCTCCTCATACAGGACAGCTGCTGTTCGGCCTCTGGAGCAGAGCCACCTGCTGTTGTCACTGTGTATGTAAGGGACCAGGTATATGACTGAACAGCGCCTGGTTGACACATATATAGACACAGAGACAAATGTGTTGGCGCAAAGAAACTAAGTGCAATGAAACCTGATTGTGGTGTGAGACTGTGAGGCCTGTCTCACCTGTGGTGGCGGTGACCGCGGTGTACTCCGGTGACACAGCTGCTGTGGGGGAGCTGGCCGAGGAGACGCCAACAGACTGGACTGATCGAGCGGGGGAGTAGGACTCTGGAGACGGGGAAGCGGGAGTTGTTTCTGTCAGCGTGAATTCCTCCTCTCTCTCTGCTTATGGTGTCAAGACATGATCAATAGAAACTTTAATATAGCATGGATGTTTGGTGTTCTGGAGCCAAAACAAATGTGTAGTTACTTTGTGAGGGAAAAACTGTGAGTCAGATATGAATTTGTAAACTGTATGTGTGTGGGTAAGATATGAATTTGCATTAAATAAAACAATAATACCTTCCTGTGATTGAAGAATTAACATTAATCAAAGTTCTCTATTGTCCTGTTTATATTTGTAGGTTTATTAAAGCTGACAGCGATTCATAATCTTACTATATATTATTTTACACTACAGGAACCATTTAGAATAGAAACTGATGGATAAAGGAACACATCTCCTAACTGCACCTTCACTTCACTGTTTGTAAGCTGGAATAAAAAAAAATCATGAATGGAAATTAAACCACTCTGCTTTATCAGTAACCAAAAAACAGGGTTTCTAAAGATGCTCTGGCCACATTTAGGCCACCAAAAGCTGTATTGTACTTTATATCCTAGTTTCAAGAACACAAAGAAATCGTCAAATAGAAAGCAGTTAATTAAAGAAAAAATATTAAATTAATTAGATTATCATGTGGTGCAAAAAATGTCAACAAATAGTGAAAAAAATCTCTGAGATGACTGTGCCTTTGTCTTATTTATGACCACATAAAAAAGTAAAGTCCCAAACTCCACAACTGATGTGCATTATTTTTGATTAAACAATTCCGTAAATGATTCAGGATGTCGTCAGGCTTACTACTACAAAAGACATTTCTGGAGGTTCTGTGCCCGTTTAGTGATCAGACCAGGATCAGAGTCCAGGTAGCAGCCTCACCTGTGTTTCTCTCGCCCTTCATGGCCCTCATCAGCTCGTTCGCCCTCTCCTGGCAGTGCAGGGACTCCAGCAGGTAAAGCACATAATCATCAAACATGAGATGGATCAAGTGGAAGGACCCTGCACACAAACATACAGGATGAGTGTGAGATGAAGAAAGATGTGTTCTGTTAGAGAAGAGTTGTGTTATATTAAATGTATTGTGTATTTCAAAGTAACTGTCTAACACAGTGACAGTGAGGTCGCTGGTCATGTGGGAAAGAAACAACCAGCTGGGAATAAATGATGACGACCACTAAGACTGAAGTGTTTCTAAAAGCATCTGAGTAATGACATCACATCCTGCAGACTGACAGGACGGCTGCTGTTATTAAAAAGAAGCGGGTGCGCTTGTTTCCGTGTATCAATTCAGTGCCAGAAATATGTCAGCTGACCCCAAGGTCGCACGGAAGATGAGTCTGTGGCATGTGAGGGAGTGTCACAATTGTGTCATTGTGTTAGTCACTGCTGCCACCGTGCGCATAATAATCACTTGTGGCTATTCAGGGGAGCGGGGTGCAATACTGACTGGTCATAAAATGGAAAAGACGGGCAAACGCATCGGGAGAGGGGAGGGCTGGCTTTTGTTAATTAGCTGTTTGTGCACAGAGACCTGCTTTATCAAAACACTGCAACCAGCTGTGTCTTTGATATTCACACACAAGGCCAAAGGACAGAAACAGAAGAAAGAATAGCCATTTAGTTTTCTTTCATTTGTACAGCTCTTCACTTGGTTTTTACTTCTTCCCAATGCTCTCTCCATATGTGACATCCATCTCGAAGAATCTAAAGCAGCTTAGGTCATCAGTGATGATTTGTTATTCTTATATGATGAATTAAGGGAAACCCTGTTAGTAAAATAAATGTTTCTGAGTCCTTTTGATTGGAGGGATATAAGGATAATGGGATGTGCTTTCGTGGCAGATGTTATTTGAAAGCTTTAATTTCAACCACAATAATGCTGTTGGTGTGCTGGAAATATATCTGTACAAGAGACAATAGGTAACTATTCTGTATATGTGTAATACGCTGCATGGAGTAATGATGACAAAGCAGTAGCAGCTCACCAAAGCTGGGCGCGCTGTGGAGGGTCATATCCCGGATGACTCTGGTACCAAAACACGACCACATCAACAGGAACTGTTGGGCTACCTTCTTGAGGCACCCGGGCCTCTTCCCTGCCACCTAGAGAGACCATTTCCATGAGAAAAGAGGGGGAAGGGTCGGGATACTGGGGTAGAATTAACCCCTGAGTCCGTATTGGGGCTTAACCCTCAGGAACGAAAAACATGTCAACAAGTCAACTATTTAATTTGCCCCCAGGGACACGCCTTCCTATTGAACTATTGTCTGGGCAGTCCAAGACGTTGCCAGGGCAACCAAATTTTACAAGCCCATATCTAGTACATAATGGACGCAAATGGGAAGCTTGAAGACATCATTAACTGGGAGGATTGCAGCGTAAGTGCCTCTGTGTGAGAAAGACACGGAGGGATGAGTGGCTTTCAGCTGCAGGTGTCTTTTAAGGCCAAAATGATCTGTGGTGCAAATACTTCAGGCATTTAGTTAAAAGCACTTCTCAGAAAAGCTGGACACTATTCAAGCTGAAGGAAATTCAGATACTTGATGCAAAAGTCAGCTGCGTCCGACTATGAAAAGTATGAAAAGTATGTTTTGTCTGACCTTGACAACACATCGATCAACCATTGAGTCCAGCCACTCGATGTACGCCTCGATCGGAGACTGCTCCTCCAGTAGACGGTCAAACTCCTGATACACTGTGACAGGAGGAGCAACGTCAGGTTACACAATATTTAACGTCACTGGAAACACACACATTTGGACTCAAATGGAATCTTCATGCAACATCTTCTATGTATCTTTGACCTCTGATCCCGTCAGGACAGATGATTGGAGATGCTCCACAGGGTGTTTCAGATGAGAGTGAACTTGTTTAACCTTTTGGTCTCTGTCATTAAAGCTTTGACTCTGATGGTCGTGGGAATGATTGCCCCTCTGTGTGTTGTTGTGTAGAAGTGTAATTCTCTGTCCGGCCAGGCGTGTTTGAATGGAATCACTTTAAATGCATGTACTTACAGTGGATAATAAGCTGCCTGTGTTCCTCTTGTGAGTCCTCCATGGTGTAAAGTGTCTGCTTGGTGATGCTGTTCAAGTCCACATTCCTCCAGTCCTCCAGCATTTGAAAGGTGATGTCAGCACTGTTTATCACAGTCCGCGATGCCTGGGGACAGATAAATCAACAATATTACTTACACAAGCATACACATGTCCCTTATCAGCTGTGTTTGTTCATATGGATTTTATTAAAAAACATTCAGATGGTGATAGTCACCTGGCAAAGATGGTTTAGTGATGTTTGTCGCTTCAGAATCTGAGAAAATCTCCTTGATACTGCAAATAAAATATGGAGACAAAAGTGGTTAATCCTGTGACTGTATCATTCAGACTTTTTTAGTTAACATAAAAATATAATGTCTTAACATTAAGCCCATCATGCTGAGATGTAGGTGTCATACTTACGTTCAAATTTGATATTTCTCAGGTTTTCAGGAAGGTCGTGAAGTGCTATTTTGAGCCACTCATCAAGCTGTTTGGCAAATTTTCGAATGACCTGAGTCAAACTGTAGATGACAGAAAGTAAAAACACAATAATAAAAATAATAAAACAATAATAAAACACAATAGCTTAGGAAGCATTCAAAACTGTCTTTTAATATAGATGAATCTGAGGATTATTCTCTTAAATACAAAACGTGTAAAACTAATAAAAATGTCCTTGTTTTAACTGAACTTACCAGACTGAGATTTTATTTAGTTTATGTTTTCACTTTAATAATTCAATCATTTTAACAAGTTACTGATTAGTTGACTACTCATTGCAGCCTCACATTTAAACCTCCCAATAAGATTTTTTTTTTAAATTTAATTTAAGGAATTTAAGGCACATTCACGTTTTTTACAGTTCTCAACTCCACTGAAGACTTTACCTGTCAGCGCAAAGTTATTGCAAATGTTTCACATGGAATATGTGATTGATTACCTGACTGATCACTCAAACATCTGATTAGCAGCTAAAATTAAAGTGGATGATGTGGAACTATAATATCTGTGTAGTATTATAAAATTGTCTGTAAGGCTTTAAAGTACAGTAAATAAAAATGTGCATTGTAGGCAAAGATTTGGTAAAGTGAACTAAATGATAACCACAGTGTTACTGTTAATGCAGCAGGATGGCACAAAGAAAAAATGTTAAGTCAGAGCAGTGAAAAAACAAACCACATATTCAGAGAGGAAAATAATAAGAAATATCACTCTGTTTAAAATGGAGGTTCCAGTACTATGCACCTATCAGGCAGTGCTTGCAGGACAGTGGGCATCAGCACCCCAGAGATGGCCTTGTAGAGGATGGAGTCACAAACACCGACTATATTGACCACAGTTGGGGAGCCGAGGACAGGGAGCATGTGGGGTGGCATGCCCTGCCAGAAGTGCAGCAGGAAGCTTTGGACCTGCAGACACAACAGACACATGACAGCATTCAATATTACAGGAAATACAATTTTAAGATTTTTAGAAACTGAAAGAATTAGTCAAATACAATAAAACATTTTTTTGAAATGGCCTTTTAGAAAAACAGAATTTATAATTTTAGGGGGGAAAAAGGCTTGAATAAGAAGAAAACTTGCCTCATCGAAGTTGGCTCGAATAACAGTGTCCAATATCCTCTGACAGTGCGTTCTGTACATCATGATGAAGGTTGACACCTGTGGGCAACAACAGAGTATTAATTAATTATATCACTAACCTAATAGCTTTTCTTCCTCTTTTGGGGATGCTAAAAAAGTGGTACAAAAACAAGACAATAAATCTTGAACAAAGCAAGTGAACTAATAAATACATGTTACAGGTTTAGGCTGCAGCAGAGTAATATAAAACAAGCTTTAGAGATCAGCAAAACACAAACCATTTAAAATCATGGCCCCTCTTTAAAAGCCAGACAGCTAGTGCCTGTCCTTTGTCCATTGCTAGATCTTATTATCTCCTCCAAAAGATTAAGAGTTAGTGAGGAGCCAGCATATAAATCCTCAAGGTCCTTCTCTAAACGCAAACCCAGTGAAGGTCTCAGGGCAGATAAAAGAGCCAGAGGGGGCACAGAGATGGTGAGATGGCAGGGAGAGGTGGGAGGAGGGGGCTGTAAGGATGGACTTTTTAAAACTCCTGTTTACCCTCTCTTCTGGCAGGCTGGCGGGCAAATTTAGGTCTTTGACATTTGGAAACTCTGGCAGGAGCGTCCCCAGTTTGGAGCGCGGTGAATACGCCACTGTCTGCTTCGTGACCTCTTTCTTCCCCGTCTCGTTCACCCATGCCGCTCCCTTTTTGGAGTACATCACGTCATAATACGCAGAGGTCTCCTTCACCGCGATCCCATAGTAGTGATACCTGACAACAGATGATGTTTTCCCTCATTAAGGACAACCACAGCTTGACAAAGAACATTTCATGTAAATATGTAGTCAGTCTCACTCCCTGTGGTATTTTTGGTTTCTGCTTGCCCATGTTTTCTTTAGCTTGTATCTTTAGATTGTTTATGAGAGAATCAAACCAAACCCACTTACTTCGACTGGCCCCTGGTTCCCAGTCTTCTGGTAGTTAATGCTGGAAATTGCTGCCTTATGATCTGTTCAGTGTAGGAGAGAAAATGCTGTCAGTGTCGTGGAACTATACAGAACATGATATGAAAATCAATTCAGGCTTTCACAGTAATTTAGAAAAGAGAAAAGGAAAAACACAAGGAAAATATGTTTGATTCAGTTGTAGAAAATGTAGTTTAGCAAAGAAAAAGTAAGGGCTTATTTTACTTAGAAGTGTTAAACAGTAAATATATTACAAACTAGATGACAGACAATACTCTACATGTCCAGTATCTTCATTTCTTTATGAGAAGCGTTTAATAAAGTTTGTCAGGAGAACAACATGAAAGTCTCACAGCTGTGTCCACAGGGAGGTCTGAGAGGGGAAACAAAGCTTTGAGAGCCATCCATTTATGACATCCAGGGGTATTACGTTTTTTTTTTTTATATCAACAGTCACCCCTCATCCATCCACCCACCCATCTTCACTCCTTCTCACTCTCTTTCTCTTCTGCACTCCCTCCTTCTTCCTTTCCTCTCTTTTTGTCCAAAGAGATTGGCTCCTCGGTCCAGCTCCTGGTGCAGAAACTTTAGCAAACAGTGTAGCTCTCCATTGTGTAGGATGAAAAAAGAGGCCAAGCTGTGAAGTTTCTGTCAGGCCCCGCTTGATAAATGAGCAGACAGGGAGGCAGTCCGGGCCCTCTCTTGTTTTTTTGTCCTGAATCAATGAAGCCTTCCTAAAGGACACCCCACACTGCTCCAGCCACTGATCTAACATTCCGCAACATCTCACCCTTCCAAATTTCCTTTAATTACACATTAATCCAGGGCCCTTCTCTTTTTCAATATCTTCCGACAGGAGCTGTGGAGGGGTGGGGGTGGGCCAGGGTTGGGGGTTGGGGGTTGGGGCCGGAGTCCAGGGTACAGCGGATTGCTGGGGGTAGGAAGGCTGAGGAACTTCTTGGGGTTGTGGGAACAAACGAAAGCGCATCTCCTTTGGCTCTAGATTATGTGTTCAGTGAACGACCGCAGAGCTTTGCTTCACACTGAGCTGCAGTGATATTACTTCAACACAGCAGCCAAAACCAACCCAGGCGCAGATGATCAGACTAATGCTCACGGCTGATTAGGTGGATGAGATTATTGCTTTGATTGAGGCTATAACATCCAACCACTGTTTTGTATCTTCTTGTATTGATTCGCTTTGTTCAGCTTGTTTCAAACTCAAAGTAGAAAAGTTTATAAAAACCCTAAAAATTAGAGAAAAATAATGACTATATTCATGTTCCATAACCATAATCAAAAAAAGTTTTACAGAAACATACAATTTAAATCACTACAGATGTTAATGTTTAGACACTGACTCAAAGCAGACGCTGCTGGGAAGGATGACTTATCAGACTGTTTAACAATAATCTGCCCTCATGTTTTGAATCTTACCTTTCCAAAGCTCGCTGCGTTCACAGGCTGCGTGTCGTGCTTCTCGCTGAAGTCTAGGTAATGCATGTAAAGGGCACTTCTGGGGATACACACACCTTCAGCTATCTCATAGTTCTCCTCTAACCTGTGAAGTCAAGAGGCATCCGTGCAGAGAAAGTTAAATATGAGTGTTACTGCTTTGTTAATAAAAATCAAGTGAAATGAGAGAATCATGGCATTTTTGCTAAATGTGCTATAACTGATCATGTAGCAAATCATAATGTGAGGGAACATCAGTAAACGCAATATATTTGTACTGGGTTTAGGGTTCATTTTCATCTGTAGTACCATCTTCGGTTTGTGGTTCAGAAAAAACACAAAGAACCACAGTCAAAACAAAAAACTGAATGAAAGCCAAAGTCATATAATTAAAAAAAAGCTGCTTTGTTCACAATAAAACAGTTTGCATATTCACAACAAACCTAATGTAGTCTACACAGACACTTAAAACTACAGTTAATACTGCATTGCATGTTCAGTGACACACATCTATCTATCTAAGTTGCACACAACTTTTCATGTGTGATATTTAGATACTAAGCTTCACAACACAGATGTAATTGTTCTCGCAACTACATCACCAACTGCTCAAAATGCATACATGCTGAACATGTCCAAAACCTAATTTTAAAATTATTCATAATAGCTGCATCTAACTTAGGGTTGTGCATGCTGGTTCGCTGGAATAGTTTGCACGCAGACACGCAGTTTGCATTTGTGATCAGGTTTTTATTTTTTCAGTTCCTCCACATAAAGAGTTGTGTTGTTTTAGCATCGTTTTGCATGACTGGGTCCATCTAGTTAATTTATGTGTGGAAAAAAATAAATTATAGCAAATTGTTGTTTGTAATTGAAAGGGCTTTGTGGGTTATTCAAAACGGCTTTAAAAATTTACGTCTGGGGTTGTCAGAATCTCAAAATAGGATGTTGATACTATTTGCTTGTGATGAATCCATGATGCCATAAACACTTGAAAATTCTTGAGCATTTCAGAAACATGACACTTTGCAGAATTTCTCCCCCCTACTGGTAACAAAACACTCAATGAAGAAAAGCTTTTTCTAACTAAAACACATAAATGCTTATGACTTAGTCAGACATGTTTATTAACTTAAATTACCACATATTTATATCTTTTTATATCAAAACACTGTCTGTGTACATCAAAGGGAAAATATTTAAATACAAATGGATCCAAACCTGAGCCCTGTGGGACACCACTATCTCCAGTTATTTCTGATGTAGCATTAAATGAAGAATTTATCCCATATTGAGCTTTAGCCCTTAGTAATCAAACATTTAACAGAGGGAACCATTATATATGTAGCATGAACCTTGAATGAAGCCTGAATCACTTGTCTAAAGGTCAGAGTACGACCGTCAATGAAAAAGCAATCAATGGAGTAAAAACAGGTTAATTCTAGTCTAGTTCTTCACAGAATCAACCAACTACAAATTAAATCATGCTACCACCTCATCTGCATCATGATTTACATTTATATTTATATAATAGGTCTCAACACTAAATTTCCCAGCTTTTATCTTAATTAGCATGTATCAAACCTTTAAAACAACATCTGTGCTACTGCATTTTATTAGTATGTTTCACTGATTTCTACACTAAATTTCACTTTGTTTCTTTGTCCTTGACTTTTTTTTTTTTTTTAAACAGTCATGAAATAATTGCACAAATTTCTCAAATTTTCAGTGAAACAATATTCACTCCAGTTTGTTTCTATTTCGCAGTTGATGTCAGTCCTATGAGCACATGGATTCTGTCTGGTTTAACAGTGATGACAAAATCAATCAAAAACTCATTAAGATGGTTGCAAAAATAGAAAATGTTCACTTGTTGAGATTGTAAACAATATATGAGAAAATGTGCATAAAAAAAGTTTTTTAAAAATCCATAAAATGTTTAAAGAAGATGAGGCTGCATGAGTTAAATGTTTTGTTTTGTTTGTAAGTGTTATTGTTGAGTCCAAAACAAATAAAACATAAAACCGTATCTGATCAGATTATCGTGATCAGATATAAAAACAAAACAAATGAGATTTCTCTTTCCTGTTATTACTTAAAATATAAAATGTGTGCCACACAAATAAATTGATTTCAAAAGAAGGATGTATTTGGGGTTCAGTCACACATAATATAAATCTTACCTTTAGTGACACATTAAGGGTAGAAAACAAAACTGGTGCTCATAGTTTCATCTGTGTGTGTCATGTAAAGCTATAAAAGCAATACAATTTTAATTTCTAACATGATTGAAAATGACATGAGCATTGCATAACAACATAGACTGTGATATTTTCACATTTTATTTAGTTTAAGTAATAATTTATTAAAACTTTTTTATTAGAAAACTTTACTCCATTTGCTTTTCATTACTATTTAACATAGTTGCATTTTTTTTCCATCACCATTTTCTACTTTCCTCTCATTTCTTTTTACAAATGGCCAAATGGCCACTTACCATTCCAGAGTAGCTGGTGTTGAATGTGGTTTAGAGGCTCTGTTATTTTCTTTTTCTTCATCTGTAAGAAACAACACATTTTTGGATTTTAGGGCACAATTATGTGCAAAACACTCTGACTGTCTTATGCGAAAACAAGGTTAAGTGACATTTAATGAATTAAACACCAAACAATTAGCTTAATAAATGAAGTCTAAGAAACATGCAGTGAAATCAGTAATTTTAGTCTAAAGGATTTGTCTTGCTTACGTTCATCATTGGACATGTTCCCCAGAGATGTGTGGCTGGAGTATCGCTTGGACTCGCTCTCGCTGAGGCATCTTTCAATCCAACTCTCTTAAAAAAAAAAAAAAAAAAAAAAAAAGAAGAAGGAGACATGACTGACAGCAGCAGATCGCCTCTTAGTAAAAATGAAAATTATGCTTTTGATCAAAAAGTATATTTCAACAGTGGATGTTTTTAATGTGATCTGGGCAGAACAGGGTAACACAGGAGTTTTAGTGCATTTCTTAGTTTTTCATTTTTAGTGAAACCATTTTTGAATTCTCATTCTGGAATAATTTCATTTTGTCCTGCAGTAAAGAAGAAACAAAACTGTTTTTATGTAGTGTGGAAAGGAAATCACTGCCTGTATGGGAGACTTTAAATGTCACTAATGTGACAGGGCGAGCTGACAACAATCGATTGTATGGGCAGTGGTGCAGCCATGGCTCTATTTGAGATGTTTTCACCAAGACGGCAGGAATCCAGCATTGTTCCCAGGAGACTACGAGCATACACGCTTGCTTAAAAAGAGCCTGTGCACATTACTGAAGCAGTCTGGTGGAATAGAGCCCATTGTCCCGTTTTAATTTCTGCTAAGAAACAGCTCAACTGGTGTCCTTTCTGGGACTGGACAGCAGCAAAACACCAAAGCTTTCATGTAGAAACAACATGACAGAATAGAACCTAATTTCCATTCTTTTAGATGCTCAGAAAGGTGTTTGAAATTTCACAAAGGTAATTAAGAAACAAATTGTTTGTGATTAATATACTTATTTATTTGAGTGCGACAAAGCATTTCATGTACTTCATGTTTCTATGATTAAAAGCTACTTCTTACTTGTGCTACACTGAATGACTGAACAGAGAAATGAAATTTAAATTTTTATATTTCACATTTAAATGGAAAATAAAAACTATTATGTAACATAAATGGAAAGAGCAGCCAAAATACTTTTGCATGGTTTATACCACACTACAAAAGTACGCAAAGAGCTACCTCGAACCCGTTTAACAACATGAAAACTCATATTTCGATAAATCGTTTACATTTTTTCATCTGCATGTGAACTGAACTGACAACAGTTGCCATGGCAGCTGTTGCTAGGACAGGCTGTCGTCAGGACGACCTGTTGGTGTAGCCCATTGGGGAGGAAGAGGTGGGGGGTCACAGATACTGAAAAGTTTGAAGAAGTTTACACCCGATGAGGATCGACACCTCGATGTTCGGCACGTGCTGACAGAGCAGAGTCCCATCATCAGCTGGAAATTCACAGCCCTGTGACGAAAAGGCTTTTCCTTTACGTTAGGTTAAATAAATGATTACTATTATCGTCATGAGGAGATGGATAAGTGTCTCCAGAGTATTAACTTTTACTTTACTGATTATTAGCACTCTGCATAAAAAACAGAATATTTGCATATTAACTTGGCGTAAAACACCATTTGGTGTCCTTGACATCTCTCAGCATTTATCGGTTTTCACTTCTGTTGACCTAAAAACAAAGAAACAAAAACAAAAAAAAACCTGGAAATGAAAAAGTGAGTCCACAGCAGTGAAGCTAATTCTCCACAGAGGCTCAGATCTCAAGCTTCATTTGCCACAGGGACAGATAGGTTGGGGAGCTAAATAATTGGATTAAATTTGATCAAGTGTAATGGATGATCAGTCATTTATTAACACACATTCAGGACTTAACTACCCTACACTGCAGCAGCATACTACGAATAACTACGGGGCTAAATAATAATTAATTACATAGACTTTTAACAAACAATGCCACTTCTCAGCAGATAGGAAATCTACTATTTTTTAATCTCTTCATGACACTGAATAATGAGAATGACTAATAATGAAAATTAAAGTACTCACTTTACTAAATATGACACAAAAATATTTTTACAATTTAGTTTGAAATTGAATAAATGCTTTTGTTTTGTAGTTATATACTAAGAAAACAGAGAAGTAACTCTAAAATAACAGGTGTATAATACTTTAAAGGGCAGCATGGTGTGCACTTATTATTCACTTCTCTCCTGAATAATTTTTTGAAAATAGTTTGACTGAAAAAACAACAAGAAGCCATTTGGCTGTGACGATAATCAGTGGTAGTGTGTTCTGTAGAATACCCATAAATGTGTAAGACCGAAAATACCCTTCTTCTAGACTTCAGAAATGTAAAAACGAAGTGTGAAAAAGGTTCAAATCAACAGCTAGACATCCAGACAGTGCCTCCGAATGACTACAGAGAAAGTTTGAGACTTCCACAAGTGCAGCAGCAGAAGTTAACACAGCATTTCAAAACCGAAGCTGATTTTCTCAACACATCCAGACAAGCAGAGTTTAACCGGACTGACCTGTGGAATCCATATCAGGCTCCTCCAGCAGCCCGCAATGCATCCTCTTCCCATCAACGGCACTGGCTCCTCCAAGAAAATGGCTAAGTGCACGTTTCCCCCTCCTCGGCGGCTCTCCCCTTGTCTCACTCAGTGTTTCCGTGACCACTGCCCGTCACAGGAGACGTTGAGGATCTGAGGTTCAGCCAGAGAGGGGTGGTGATGGCGGAGGAGAGGGGGGAGGTGGGAATAAGGGAGGAAAAAGGGGGGTAGAGACTCCAGAAATCCAGTGGGGGGAAAGCCAGACCCGTCAAAATGTTTGCTGATGTTTCATGGGAAAGGGGCTGATTTTATAGGAGCCCTGATGGGGACATGTCATTGATAGGCTTGGAAGGCTGATGAATGGCCCCAAGTCAGATGGGGATGTGGCAAGGCTCACTGGAAGTCTTTTGTGGAGCTGCTTTGAATAAGAAAAGCTCCCTCCCAACAAAAAAAAGAGGCTTAGATCTACGCAGTCCTAACACTGTGGCCTCCCCGTCTTCAATTATGGCATTTAATACGTTTTTATACACCCCTGAGCTTCACGTAAACATACATCCCTACACAGCCACTGCTCCTGTGCTTCCCTCCGATTTTAACTCCTACTTCACATCCCATGAACACTTGTTGCCACATTTGGACAGTTTCTCGTCTTATTGTACAATTAAATCATCTTAATACTGACTTTTTTCCCCCAGTTTAGAAATCATACATTCAGATGCACATCTAAACATGCTAAAAGTGCACAAGTGCAAATTTTTCGGTGCAGTTCTCATTTCTTTTTGCTCACTCTTTCGTTGTGGCAACCTTATTTTTGGTGTGCCTCTGAGAAGAGGGAACAGTCACAAAGGGGGGGAAGTAAAAGTGCAAAGCCTGAGGCTGGGAGGGCTCTGATGGAGTGCCTGAGAGCTGGAGAAGGGAAAGCTGTGATTAGAATATGAATGGAACCACAGGAGAGGGGGAGAGGAGAAGGGAAAGAAGAGTGGAGAGGAGAAAGGCGGATTATGGCTGAATTACTCACCACGCCATGGATAGCAAAGGAGGACTTTCTCTTCCAGTGCGCAGGTGTGGGCACCACTGCTGCTGCTCACCGACACACACCGCGCAGCCACCTGGGAGCACGGGCGGGACAGGGCGCCAGCAACATGCCATGGGGCACTGTTCACAGGGTCGCAGTTTATTTAAAACAAGGATGGGCCTATGGTCAAACTCATAAAGAAGAAGAAAACTGCTGAGATGAGTGAAAGGTCAAGACGAGTGAACTAGAGTTTACTGCAACAGAAAATCATTTGGATGATTCTCCAAGTAAAACACACCAACACAGTAATGATTCAACATTCAGAGGTGTAAATGGTGGCTAATGCAAAGGTGTGACCTCAAAGGAGGATCTAATTAATTTCTGTCCAATAAGAAGGTGGAGTGTGTATCTCCCTCGGTGGATGTCCTTTTCTTCCATCCTGTTATCTGCTTATTAGAGCTTCATAAAATGGGACAGGTGCAGCCACCAAAAGAATCCCTTCGCCCCTTCCTATTCTCACTCACACTCAGCCCGCACAAACGCATGTGTCCTGCTTCTGTTCACTGAAAAGGCCCCAATTGAGTGGTGTGTGTATGTGTGAGTGGGGGGCATGGTTACGCTACATACGACATGTTGGTGGCATTAAGGCTTCGGTTTAAAAAAGGAAACAGTATGAATCAAAGCATCTCTCTCTTCCTATTGACATGAATAAAGCTGTTGCTGTGTATGTTTCTATATGTCGTCACCCAACGTACGCCGTCTGCTCATGACGTGGAGTTTAATTCATATAAATAAACACAAACCTTATTGTTTTATGAGCAGCCAATTAGTTTCTGATGGAAATTATTACACCAAACAGCAAATATCAGTTTAACATGGACTATGCGATAACTGTTATAGTTATTGTTAAATGATTTTTAGGAAAATATTAATTAATTAAATAATTGACATCCATTTTAATTATCAATTTAATAAAAATTCTCTAGTTTCAGCCTCTTAAAATTACCTGATAACCTCAGTCAAAGGGAATATCTTGGGATTTTAAACAACACGACTTTGAGGAAATTATCTTGACCTTTATGAGAATGGTCTTTTTTTTTTTAATCATCACATATGATTAATAAATAATGAAAATAACATTTACTTGCAGCCCTAAAATTTAAAATGAACATTCATTGATGTTGATTCATATTTTACAGACTAAAACAAAATGGCTTTTTATTCTTGTGTTGTTATTTTCACTTGCTTCAGGCTTGATGGGCTGAATGTGATCAGTGATTGTTTCAGACGATCACACACGGAGCATAACGCACTTAACTGACAGAATTACTTTGTGAGTTGCTGTTTAATTCAATTGTTTTAACTAGTGACTATAATCCTGTCTTTAGCAGACAATTGTCATATTTCGTGATTTCTATCAGCACCTGAATGTACCATAATTGACCTCATAAGCCTTTTTACACTGGGTTTGTCCTTTCAGCTGAGTTTCGAACAACAGTACGGATTATTTTAAGAAACACAAACAGCATGAGAGGGGGAGTGATGTGCAACAAATGTCCCTCGCTTGATTCAAACCTGGATGGCACATCAGGTAACCTTCACTAACACACATAAATAATGATTTAAGGAACCATTACTCCCAGTCTCCAACCTGACAACCAATGGGCTCCCAGTGGCTTAAAGTCAGCTGACATACAAATCAATAATAATCATAATTTGCAGTGATAAAGAAAATGAAACCAATAAGAACAAATTGATCATGAAGTGCTGCTGTTTGATCTAAAAGCATTTTTACATATTTTAACATAGGTCAATAAACAGAAATGGTGAGTTTAAAGTAATCAACCTGTACAAGACAGATCAGCTGTTTGCAACATAATCTCTGTGTTTATTTTGTACACACACCAAGAGCTTATTTAATGGTGAGAAAGTACCAACATAAACGAGAAACAGGAAAAAAAAAAAAAAGGTCAACTCATTGTTTTGACCGAACCACAAAAAAAATCTTTAGTCTTTTTCTTTCTGCTCATTCAAAAAACTTTTTCAGACCAAATTAAGTCTCCGGCTCTGCATCTTACACTCACACACACTTTTTCTGTCCCTGTCCTGGTCACTCATTGTAACGTGACAGTTTCAGTCGGGGGACGATGTTCATGGATTGCAGCTCCTGGAACAGCAGCTTGCAGGCATATGGGATTCGGAGGGAGGAGACATGGCAGGACGATTTACAGTAGTGACACCTGGAAGACAGAAACTGACAATCAGACCAGAGACAACTCTGGGGATTACAGAAAACTCTGTAATCTCTATTCTGTCATATATGACTACTTGTACAGGTTCACAGGATGGCAAAAACCCTATAACCACCGAACTACTAACTAATTAAGATGATGCAGTTTTCTTCTCATCTGTCCTTGTTAGTATGTGTGTTCAAATTACCAGGCAGAGTATCCCAACAGGCCGCACTGTCCGCACACGTCCACCTCGAAGGCGTCACTGGAGATCATGAGACGCTCCAACAGCAACATGCTGGCTCCGTAGCCGATCAGACAGTCGCGCTCCATCTCGCCCAGACGCAGACCTCCGTCTCTGGAGCGGCCTTCTGTCGGCTGCCTGTCGGCAGGACAGACACATTCAGAGAACACAGAGGAAAATAACTGTTAACAATTTGGACAGTTTGAGGTTGAGGTTATTATTAGTATTTCTAAGCACAATCCTAAAATCTTTACCTGGTTAGGACAGCTCTGGGGCCACGGGCTCTAGCATGCATTTTGTCAAGGACCATGTGCTTCAGTTTCTGGTAATACACTGGTCCAAAGTAGATGTAAGCTTCAAGTGGCTCTCTGAGGAAAATCCAGCAGTCACACAGTCAGATATTTTCATCTGAATGATTTGTATCACTTAATTCCTCACACAGACACACATCATCTATTACTCCATCATTAATCTAAGTTATTGTGGTAATGCAGGTGAGAGCAGGTGCTGCTGTAAAGACATCATAACGATGGTGCATTCATGTGTCTCTGGGAAGCTCAAACATCTTAAATTTGACAGCCAACCACCAAGATGCTGTTCTTTTGCCAATTATGCTTCCAAAAAAACAAAAAGGTGAAACCGTAGTCCCTGAATCAAACAAGATGATTAGTTAATCCCACTATCACATAAGTGTGCTTATTGGACATGTGCGTTCCTCTGCTAAGCAAACATGGACATTGGGAGAAGGATCATGTTTAACATCCTGTATGATTATAAAAAGGCAATGAGCTCTTCATGCCGAAGACACCCTGAAGACACAAGTGAAGCAGAGTGATCAAAAACAACAGTTTCATCAGGAAATTGTGGCACTGCTGTTTAATTTGTGTGAGGTGTTTCCTGTTTATTACCCAGTGATTCCTGAGGTGACATAGTCTTTGCCCTGGTAGTTGTATCCGTAACGGATGAGATCTTCACACACATCCTTCACCTTGCTGCCTCCGAAGGCTGTACCATAGTGAAACCGTCCATCCAGGACTCCCGCCTTTCCAGCCAGCAGCTCAATCAACTTTCCCACCTGACAGAACCAGACGCACAGTTCATAACATGAATCTTGTGATTTACATCTGTCCTGACACTAAATGTTGATATTGTGGATGAGATGAGATTACACATGTGCCCCCCCAGGGTGAGACCCGCAGTCTAAGGATGACAGATTTAAACAATTCCACGGAGGTCGCACCCAGGGGACCCCTGACCCTATCACATAAAAGGAAACACCTACTCTCATTTCACTGTCAGGGCACAGAAACATGCTCCCGAGCCAAACATTTCTGAGTCTTGTCCATGACAACCACAGCTGGCAAACACATTGACAACTTCAACCGTAAAGATCATTCCTGTTTTTACAGCGTAAAGGACAAAAAGCAAAAGAAAAAAGGTTTTTTCGTCCTAAAGCCGTCCTACAGTTCAGATGTACTCTGCATGTTTGATAAAACTTCCTGCATGCTGCTACAGTTGGCGGCTTTGCTGGCAGATGTCTCCGCAGCAACAAATATCTGTTTGTGAACAGGATGATTGCTGCTTGGCGGCGTCAATGGACGTGTGCTCTGGAAGCCAATGATAACCCAGAGAGGAGAACAGCAGGGGGATAATGAGGGTTTTGTCTCACAAGAGCCAACACAACCTTATGAAGAGCGACAGTCAACACACAGACTGAGGTGACTCAGACTCAGCTCACAGCCAAAAATCACAACAGTATTCAAGACCTGGATTAGGTATCACATTACCACATTTTCACTAAAACAAACACTGATTTAACCTCCTCATGGAATGTTGGGCAGAATATTTGAGCTGAAATGATCAGACAATTAATTAATAGTCTATCAACAGATAATCTATTTTAAATTATTTATTACAATGATTTTCACTGTTTTGCTGGTTTCAGATTTCAGTATTGATTATTAACATTTTCTTATATAATAACGTATTAAAAGGTTTCTGGACTGTTTGTTTGGACAATACATGACTTTGGGAAACTATGGCTTTTGTTTTTCATGAATATAATGAAAATGGATTCTTAACTGCAGCCCAACAACATATGTCATACCGTCATTCTGGAGGGATATCCATGAGGGTTCATGATAATATCTGGACATATGCCCGAGTCACAGAATGGCATGTCCTCCTGTGGGACGATAAGACCACAAACACCTAAAAACAAAAACAGACAACACAGTCAAAAACACATTCATTCACAGCAACATGACTTTTGATGACAAGTTGATTTTCACATGCAACTGTACTTTTGCAGATGAATCCAAATAATCAATTTCAAGAAACCAGTGAACCAACAGAAACCAAAGTTATTTTAATATTTAGATGATTTAAGTCATTTCTCAAACACACACCTTCGGATTTCAGGTGCTGACATGAGGATTTAATATTAGCTGGACAAAACATGGAATTTGAAGACTTCACTTTTACTTTTCACATTTTTGACAAATAAATCATGCATGTTTAAGGTAATTAAGATAAACCGTTAGCAACACCCCTGTCCTCCATTTTAAGCAAAAAGTTCAAACTAGTTATGTTCACTAACGTAGCTAACCACGCATTTCTGACTGAAAACTAGTGAACTTGCAGTAAAACTGTTTTGTTGTGTGCATTGCTGACAGAAGCCTGGTCTGGACCTCTGGCAGACTGACATTTCCATACTTATGTGGACAGATAGGGTCCTCTTTTGATTCACATGACATGGGGGACAAGCGCCTCGGTAGCCAGGAGTTTTAAGTGTGAGTGCAAATGTTTGCAGAGGGGCCGAAGCACTCTTCCCTGGCCAGGGTAAACAGATTGTAGGCCCATTTGCAAATGAAAAAAAAAGAAAGAGGAGAGAAGAGAAGGAGAGCAGGAAGTGGAGAAAGGTGCTTAGTTTGACAGGGAGACCCGGATTACACATCCATGGCTTTCGGTTCAACTCAAAGGAAGTGCAGGGTATCAACTGGAGAGGAGAAAGTGACTATTAGCTGACCAGTTGGTGCCACAGCACACGGCAGACTGCTGATGCCTTACAGGATGTTGCAACAGGATGTTGACTGGGAACAAATGCAACAACGTACTGGAAAGTCATCCAACAGCAGGAAGAAGGTGAAAAGAAAAGAGACAAGGCAAGTATGGCAGGGCCAGAAGAGAAGGTGAAAAGAGAAAATAAAAAGAAAAGGCTGTAAAAAAGCTTGAAAGAAGTAAAAGTGAAGGAGGAAAGAAAGTGGAAAATGGTGGAGAAAGTGAACAGAAAGATTCAGAGAGAGAGAGACACTAGTTCCCATAGCAGACATCCTCGGTGTTGTTTGTTTTGTGTGAAAGTGAATGATAAAAGAGGCATGAAATCAGCAGAGAAAGGCAAGACAACAGCAAGGGTCCAGAGCCCTCCATCACAGCTCATACAGCTCCATGCTGGCGGCTCGCACAATGGGCCCCTACTACTGACAACCCCTTCACCGTCTCCCCCACCTCCACAGCTGTGTGTGTGTGTGTGCGTGTGTGTGTCCAGTAAATAATTAACTCATTCTGCTCTGCTGACCAGGACTTATGAGACTAGTCATGAGTAGCTGGGAGATCCATCACTGAAGCCAAAATTCATTTGTAATTAAATGACAAAAACGTGGTTTAAGATTCAGTTCAGGATTCAATAATATAAAATATTTGCTACACACACAAGAACAACTCAGCTGGTTTCACAAGCTTTTCTTCGAAAGTCATTATGAAGGAACAACACAAAGCTCTGAATTATTAATTAACCAAACATCAGTTACACATCTGGGCCTTTCCGTCAGATCTCCTCCAGCTAACCCCCCGGTGACCCCTCTCTTTTCGTCACTATCTGAGACAGAAGACATTGTCCCATCTTGAGCTGACCGCCCAGTGGCCACTGTGTTAATGAAGAGAGTAAATTATGCATGGCGCCAGTTAGTTTTTTGATTAAAACATCATACAAGCCCCACTATAGGGGAGGTGCTGCACAACAATGAAGGTTGTAAACACTTTTTCCCCCAGTAGCAGCAGAATACTGCTCGGGTGTAATAAATTTGCATAGTCTGGCACAGGACAAAGAGCCAATTAATTGAAAAGAGCTCTTGAAAGATGAGGACAGGGGGCAGTGACAGAGCAACAGCTACTGGGACTTGACTCAACAAACGCTCTGACACAGAGACGACCACGTTCTTTTTTAAGCCAGTTATTTAAAAATCTTTCACAACAGGTTCAAACTCATGTAATTCTCTGTATTCACGTTTGAGCTCGACATGTGACCTGCCGTGCCACAGTGCAGAGGTTGGCACCTTTCTGTCCGTGACGACTGCTGAACTTGTCTCCAATCTCTGGTCTCCTGGTTTGCCTCAGGAGGATCTTGATGAGGAAAGCTTCTTCAGCGTTGGACGAGATCATGACCTTCTCAATGTACGAGTCTGTTGAGCCCTTGTAGCTGCATAAACAAAATAAGCAAAAGGATTTTTTTTACATCAGGATGTGCAGAGAAGCTTGAACACGTGGGTCCACAGTATGTAGGTGTGGCAACAAGAGCTGATGGGCACTTACCAGGTGGGCACGTCTCTGTACTGGGGCTGGCCTGGCTGGGTACTGCCCTCCAGTGGTGTCTGGGTGACAGTTGGCATGGACTTGTTCACCAACACCTGTTTGTTCTCCACTCTCTCACCTGTGCCACACACAAGACACAGGAGATCACATGGTGTTGAGGTGAACTAACCACATACAGTAAAGGAAAGGATGATACTGTATATGCTGTTTTATGGACCTCAACAAATTTCTTTAACTGAAAACCAGAATAAGCCAAGAGTCACACACTGAAATCCTAGAAAAGGTCTGAGCAACAACAGACAGTCAGATAAATGCCAACAACCGCCTCATTTCAGGTTGATTTTCAATCCACAACCAGGTGTGTGCAATATTTTAGTTCTTTATATCGTCTTTATCTTTTATTTCCACTCACTAATGCAGCTGCTCTAAAACAATATGTACAACTTCACCCTCTTCAGCCCTGTTGAGACCAATCTTGTACAAATTGAGCATTTATCCATCTTTACTGTTGAGTGTTTTGAAGTCATTCTCACTTTGTTCAAACCAAACTTTCAATCAAATGCAAGCAAGCACATGAAGCGTGTTACTTAACTCACTGTACTGTTAAAACTGGTCGGAGATTTTAAAAGACCTTATGACCAGACTTCATCCTCCTCTCTTTTCCTGTGAAACAGTCCATCTTTACCTCCCTATGAGTAACTTGAGGCTTGAATCCAACCATTAAACCCATCACAACTGTTTTATCAAATCCCACCCTTCTGACCCTCCTGTCACATCAAACACAGCTTGTACATAGTATTAAGTAAAGCCTTTAAACATCTGTAAAACTTTGTCAACTGACTGTCAAATCATTCCTCAGACTACTGTACAAGTTATACATGAATCTCGTTTATGTAGTCAATCACAATTAATGGGGCTCTTGAGGCAAGGAGCAGCAAAGCATGCTGGGTTTCCTGGGGTCTTGCCAGAACTCACCAGGGGAACAGATGCCGTCGGCATCCAGGATGCTGTGTCTCCAAATGGGCTTTCGTGTGGCAGCATCCAGCATGGGCCCCATCACCTTGTCAAAGGTCTGGTTGGTGTAACGCCGCAGTGTGCACTTGGCATTTTTATAGACGAGGCACCGGCCAAAACCTGGAGAGAAACATCATCACAGTGAACTGACTGTTTGCTGTTGACTTGACCCAAACTCCAGCAACAGAGGCCTTTTTCCTCAAAAAGAAATTTAAACCAAAGAAATTCTAACAAACTGAGAAGCAGGAGTCTTATGAGGCTGACAAATTGATCTTTGTCATTTTGAGACAGCTCTGACCTCTGTCAAGCGAGGCTTTGTTAAGGACAAGAGCATCCTCTATGTCGTAGCCGCTGTAGCTCATCACGGCCACGGTGGCGTTCTGACCAGCGGGCAGCTTCTCAAAGTCAATCAGCTCAATAGTTTTCGTTTTGACCATGGGCCTCTGAGGATACGCCAGCAGGTACATCAGAGTGTCGATACGGTTCCTCTGGTTGTATCCAATGGTACCTGGAGAGGAGATATCAAAGCAATACTTGGAAACATCATTGCTGTAACTCACTGCAGAACATTTTTTACAGTCAAATTTCCAGTGTTTCAATTCAATTAAATTTTATTTGTATGGCGCCAAATCACAATACAAATCATCTCAAGGCATTTTACAAAAACTAAAAATCCAACAATTCCCTTATGAGCAGCACTTGGCGACAGTGGAGAGGAAAAACTCCCTTTAACGGAAGAAAAAACCTCCAGCAGAACCGGGCTCAGTTTGGGCGGCCATCTGCCTCGACCGGTTGGGGTGAGTGGATAGAGCAGAGAGAAAAGAACAGCAACAATAAACAACAAATAGACACTGCAAGTTGGTGGGGCCAGTAACTGCACATCAGCTATATACAGCTCCAGGACCAGGGACACCTGCAGAAGGTACAGAGAGAGAACAGAGAGAGAGGGAGAGAGCACAAACTAGGGGAGAGAGAGAGAGCACAAAGTTAGTGACATTCAATGGTGGAATATACATGAGGTGGGAGGAGAGGAAGAGAGGGGAAGGGAAGGGGGGGGGGGGTTAGGGTTAGGGAGCTCGGTGCACCAATGGTCCTCGGGCAGTCTAGGCCTATAACAGCATAACTAAGGGATGGTTCAGGGTTACCTGAAGCCAGCCCTAACTATATGCTTTGTCAAAGAGGAAGGTTTTAAAGGCCCATTTGCCTTTAAAAGTACAGAGAGTGTCTGCCTCCTGAACCCAGACTGGGAGCTGGTTCCACAGGAGAGGAGCTTGATAACTAAAGGCTCTGCCTCCCATTCTGCTTTTGGAAACTCTGGGAACCACAAGTAGACCTGCACTCTGAGAGCGAAGTGGTATATTGGGATAATATGGTACTATGAGGTCTTTAAGGTATGAAGCTTGAACATGAAGGGATTTGTATGTGAGAAGAAGGATTTTAAATTCTTTAAATTTTTACAGTGAGCCAATGAAGTGAAGCTAATATAGGAGAAATATGATCTCTCTTGCTAGTTCCTATCAGGACTCTGGCTGCAGCATTCTGGATTAACTGGAGGCTTTTTATGGAGATACTGGGACATCCAGATAGTAATGAGTTACAGTAATCTAGCCTTGAGGTAACAAATGCATGGACTAGTTTTTCTGCATCATTTTGAGACAGGATGTTCCTAATTTTGACAATGTTGCGCAGGTGAAAGAAGGCAGTTCTAGAGATTTGTTTTATGTGTGAGTTAAAGGACATGTCCTGGTCAAAAATAACTCCAAGGTTTTTCACAGTAGTGCTGGAGGCCAGGGCTATGCCATCTAAAGTAGCTCTAATTTTAGAAAAGTTATTTCTGAGGTTTTTAGGTCCAAATACAATAACTTCTGTTTTCTCTGAATTTAAAAGTAGGACGTTACTGGTAATCCAGGCCTTTATGTCAGTTAGACAGGCTTGAAGTCTGGTTAACTGGTTTGTGTTAACAGGTTTAATAGATAGATATAACTGAGTGTCATCTGCATAACAGTGGTAATTAATAGAGTGCTTCCTAATGACATAGCCTAAAGGAAGCATGTACAGGGTGAACAGAATCGGCCCTAGCACAGAGCCTTGTGGAACTCCATAACTAACTTTGTGTTTGTGTGCATGTGGAAGGTTCATCATGGACATGAATGAACTGGAATCTGTCCAATAAATAGGATTGGAACAATTTCAATGCTGTTCCTCTGATACCAATCACATGCTCCAGTCTCTGTAATAAGATGTTGTGGTCGATAGTGTTGAATGCAGCACTAAGGTCTAGGAGGACAACTATAGAAACAAGTCCATTATCTGAGGCTAAGAGAAGATCGTTGGAGACTTTTAACAGTGCTGATTCTGTACTATGATGTGCTCTAAATCCTGATTGAAAATCTTCAAATATTTCATTCCTGTGTAAGTGGTCTGATAGCTGCTTAGCAACAGCTTTTTCTAGGATTTTAGAAATAAATGGTAGGTTGGATATTGGTCAATAATTAGCCAAGACTCCTGGATCAAGACTAGGCTTTTTGAGTAAGGGTTTGATTACTGCAGTCTTAGAGTCCTGTGGTATGTAGCCTGATAGTAGAGATAAATTTACTAAGTCTAATAAAGATGAGTTCATTAATGGCATTAAGCAGTTTAGATGAAGCAACTACTGATGTAAATTCAGAGAGATCTATGGGAGAGAAGCAGTCTAAACATAACTGAGGTCCTACAGATGATTCAAGAGCTACTGTAGTAAAAGATTCATTTATTGCAGGTATAGGAAGCATCTGCTGAATTTTATCTCTAATAGTTGTGATTTTATTTGTAAAGAAACTCATAAATTCATCACTGCTGAGAGCTAAGGGAACACTGGGCTCAACGGAGCTGTGACTTTTTGTCAGCCTGGCTACAGTGCTGAAAAGAAACCTGGGATTGTTCTTATTTTCCTCGATTAGTGATGAATAGTATGCAGTTCTGGCTTTATGGAGAGCTTTTTTATATGTTAGTAGACTGTTTTTCCAGGCTAGAAAAATTTCCTCTAAGTTTGTGGAACGCCACTTCCTTTCCAGCCTTCGTGATGCCTGCTTTAAGGTACGAACATGTAAATTATACCATGGGGCTAGTCTTCTCTGATTCACTAACTTCATTTTCAGAGGGGCTACAGAATCAAGCATTTCACGCAGTGAGGCTACAGCACTGTTAACAATATGATCAATTTGGTAGGGAGTGGGATTGAGGTAGCTGCCTTCCACTATGTTTATACTTGGCATAGATGTAAATAAAGATGGAATCATTTTCTTAAATTTTTTAACAGCATTGTCGGATAAACATCTGCTGTAGTGGAATTTTCTTCCAAACGCTGCATGATCCATCATTTTAAATTCAAAAGTTATTAAAGAATGATCTGACAAAACAGGATTTGGGGGAAAAACTATTAAATGTTCAATTTCGATGCCATAGGTCAGAACAAGATCAAGGGTGTGATTGAAACAGTGAGTGGGTTTATTAACATTTTGAGTGAAACCAATTGAATCTAATATTGAATTAAATGCAGTGCTGAGACTATTATTCATCTACATGAATGTTAAAATCTCCCACTATAATGACTTTATCTGAAATAAGCACTAAATCAGACAGGAAGTCTGGGAATTCAGTGAAATACTCTGAGTAAGGGACAGGTGGACGGTACACAATGACAAGTAGAACTGGTTTTTGTGACCGTTACGTAGACCAACTATTAAAGGTGTTGGGTGGGTGCATGATCTCAGAATGGAGCAGCAGAACAAGTTATGGCATAAAGTCTGGCCTCTCTGGAAGCCTTGACATTTGTCAGATGCTATTACTTCACAATCAAGCTACAAGCACAGAGTCTGTGATAACAGGCCTGGGCCACACAACCAGATTGTATAGACATGTATTGGGTTCACCACACAAAACAGACAAGGCAAGAGGATATTGGGCCAAATATAGTTCCAGTCTGTGTTTTTGTAAAGATGGTGGGAGGGGAGGAAGAAATGGACGGAGGTAAAGCGGTGGGGGTGACAGCAGTTCTTATGAATGTTAGCCGGGCCGTTTGGGGAAGTTTTGGTTACCAAGGAGCTGTGGGTGCACACTCTATGGTCTTTCGCAGCTGAGCACACTGACCTCCTGAGCACAGCCAGAGCAGACACAATGAATTGCTAATGACACTCTGGGTGACTGGCAGGGAAAGGGCCTCTGCACACACTCAGCACAATAGAGAATCTACGCAAGCGCCCCATGTTTGATGTCCATGCGCATACACACACTGGCACACACACACATAAGAAAAAACACTCAATCACACATACGAATGTATTAGGACAAGAAGTAGAGCAGAAGCAGAGACAAACCAGCAGGCTTGTATTGTATCTTGCCTGTATCTATACTGTTTGTTATTCTAATGTCCTTTTGTATGATTTTAACTTGTGCAAATACAAACTCTGAACCAGCAGATTTAGGGGGCTTAAGAATAGTGTTCGTGTACGAATAAATTACTGTAAGCATCCGTGTCAGTGTGTGTGCATGTGCAGAAGTAAACACTGCATCTGTGTGGAGGATGTTTGAGAAGGGATCGGGGATCTTCACACTTTAATGACATGCTTACTGATTAAAGCTACCTGCTCAGCTGACTCTTACCCATGGCCTGCTTGCCCATAGCGCACTGGTATGTGTTTCTGGGCGACTGGTTGTGGTGGGGGTAGGGAATGAGGCCGGCACACACCCCGAGCAGCGTGAAGGGCTCAATCTCCAAGTGCGTTGTGTCTCTACCGAAATAAAAAGAAACAAATAAAGGAGGCTGTAAACCAGCATGCTGACTGACACGCACCAACCTGGAGGATCTTTTCCCATTTTCTAATGTCGGCTGACTGATGTGCCACTCACTTAGTAATCATGTATTCATAAAGTGCGATCTGACAGTCATTTTCCTCATTGACATCCAGGTACTCCACCAGGCCCTCATGCAGGAAATCCTCAAAGGTTCTCGATTCAAGAAAACATGTTTCAGAAACAGACAGCTTGTTCTTTTATATACGTGAATATCTGCGAACAAATATATGCTGTTAAAAACTCTCCCAGAAGCAGTTCTCACCTGTAGCCCTGCGACAGATCTTCAATGTGTTTGTTTTTCACCATCGGCTCTCCCTTTTTCACTATGATGTACGGCCTGAAGGGGGAAAACAACACAGACCAAAGCAGAACAAAGTCAAACTACAAATGAGCAACTTTTCCTCTTTAAGACAACATCACTACAGGAGGCAGAAGATTCCTAAAAGTCTAGTCAATTTTGTATTTCTGACCCACAAAAGAAAAAGCAAAGAATTAAATTCTTGTATGTGTAAATTTGAAAAAATGTCGACAGCATACATGGATTTGTATTGAAGAGTTTTACTAATTATCTGTCACAGAGTGGTTCCTAGTTAATGTACATCAATAACATTAATTTTTATGGTAGTAACTTTAAAAAGTCTTCTTCACCTGCAGAGGCGTCCTCCATCAGACGAGATATAGACACAGCGGTCAGTCAGGTTGGTGGAGATGGACACAAACTCATTGATAAAACCCGCCCTACGCATCAACCTGAAGGTGCTGACCAGCTTGTGATGATCTCGGATCACACCAAGAATGTTACCTGTTGACGTGATGAAGACAGATATAAAGACAGTCAATGCACATATTGCTCAAAACTACAGAAGCACTTAATTGTTGTTACCAACTTCCACCTTTGAATGTTTACTGCTGTCAGCCTTTCATGTACAGTGTTAACAGTTTTTAACATCAGTCAGCTTTTACCAAAAGAATAATTTGCAAAACATGTTTGTAGCCTTCTTATCAGAGCTGCATGAGGGATGAGCTTAGCACAGAAATTTATGTGATTGTTATTATAATAATAATCTGAGAGGGAACTAACAGACACTGTTCATTTCTTTAATAATTTCCAGATGTATTCTTGCATTTTCCAATGAATGAAATACGACTTTTTATTTATTTATTTTTTATAACCAGTCTGTTCATTATTTTCTCAATTAAGCATCGTGTCCATAAAATGTCAGAATAAGGGAAAAAGCCCATCAAAGTTTTGTCAGAGGCCAGCCTGACTCAGGTGTTTAATATACCATATAAGATAAAGAATAACATCAAACTGTGACATTTGGAACCAGAAAATGTTTTCCTTTAAAAAGAACATCAACAGTTAACCAAAACTTAAAACACCAGCTGATTGATTTTCTGTGGATTTACTGATTTAAATACAGATCAGAAAGTTGCAGCAGATAATCAAAGTTACCCTGGGAGCATAAAACTGTGTGTAGATTCAGCTTCAGGTTCTCAAAAACCCCCATCTACAAACAGCATGCTTATACAGTAGTGTCCTCTGAACGTCTGTGGCTGGGGAAAGCAGAGCTAAGAATGTCTGCAGGGGTTAGTTCATATCACGTCTGACAGACAAATGACTGGAGAACAGAGGAGACACTGTGCTCTGCCTCTGTGTGAGGGCACATTTGCAGTGAACACACTGAGGGATTTAACACCTGCTGTTACCAACTAATTAAATGGTATGGCAGCTAATATAATTTGACAGTTATCAGTGGTGAGACAAACATATACAGTAATTAAGGGGCCAAGTCCTGACTCAAGAATAATACCTACTGCTGCCATGAAATTAATGACTTATCAGCCTCCCTGCATAATTCAAAACTGCCTTCTGTAAACTAAATGGAATATTTTCCCCTTCATGTTCATAAGTAATGCATCTGAAACAGGGAGGATTAGACTTTCTTTTCATGTGATCTAAAGTAAAGGCACCCAGGATTCATTCTTTCCGTGTTTGTTTATTAGGTTCTACTGGTGTGGAAGAATTTTACCATTCAGGAAGACGAGGAAGACGCTGGGGTAGGAGAGCTCCTCTCCACACAGCAGGTTGACGTCTTCAACACCCAGGTTGAAGGCCAGCTTGATGATTGGCCCGTCCTCCATGTCGGTGGTGATGTGGGTCATCAGTGCCAAGTTCTTTACCAGACCACAGGCCTAGAAAACCAGAACAAGGATATCAGCGAAGTACAGGTCTTTAAAAGACGTTCTGTTCCATCAATACTCTTAACTCTGATATGGCAGGCGTACTTTAGAGAACCGTTAATTTGTATTAGTATAACGTCGTCTTCACAGGATCAGTGGGGACAGGTTAGTGGAGGCTGCTGTAGTCACTCACCTCTCCCTCAGGAGTGTCAGACGGACACAGCATGCCCCACTGTGATGGCTGCAGCGAACGCGGCCCGCTGACCTTCCTGGTCTTTTCAAACTGGGACGAGATCCTGGTCATCATGCCAAGAGCTGAAATATAAGAGAGACGAGACAGGACCTGGGTGACTCCCTGACGGTCCATCTTGAATCTCTTCAGCGACCAGTTGCCCTAAGGACAAATAAATACACTCAGTGTCTTTATTGACCTGCCTATGAATATACTTTGATTAAAAAAGTCACAGTGGCTCCAAAATGTATGGTCATAATAATTAGTCTTTTGCTTTGGGGTGTGAATGATTAGAGTACGGCTGACTTTTAAAACACGCTGCTGTGGTGACTCACTGTGGATATCGCATTGACCATGCCGTTGGTGATCTGATCCTGTCGCATGTGCTTCACCACATCAAACTGAGCTGCTCTCTGCTTGGGGATGATCTGGTCAGCAATCTTCTTCAGTTCAGAGTTAAACTTCTTAAAAAGATCTTCAAACAGCAGCGACAGGAGCTAAACAACAAAAAGCCATCATCACTAACAGCGTTTTTGCGTCTCCAGACTCAACAGTGAGAACAACAATAATTTCCGAGACGGGGTTGTCGCACGTTCGGACTGTCAGATCTCCTGGCGTGCTGAGGTGCGTTTACACTCAGATTTAATAACCAGGTGTGGTGGCTCACTGATAAGCCTGACCTGGCCTCAGTCCCAGGTCCCTGTCCTCCTCCGCCAGACGTACAGGAGGCAGCGTCTCACACAGCCCCACCCAGTCTGTACATTAGCATACATCAAAACAGGCAGCAGAAATTAATAAAGAAATTAAACTTCCGTTACGCAGCCAGGCCAATTAGTTGAATGTCAGAGAACCATAATTGGAGAGCGAGGAGATTGCTGGTGTTGTTAGTGTGTAAGCCCCCTATTGAAAAAGGGCTCAGCACACCCCCTCCTCCAATCTCCTGCTCCTTATACAGAGCAGGTTGGGGGAGGCAGGGGTTGAGGGGGGGAATTAAAGGCCTTAAGACAGCAGTAATTACATTATCAGAGCCGGGCCTGCGGATTAGCTCAATCGCTCCAGTCAAGGCAGCAATTCTATTGTCACGGTGCTGAAAAATCCCTACGCTTCCACAGCTTCGGGATTTTGGTGCCACTGCATATCTCTCTCCTGACAAAGCCAGGCTGAAATACCAGGGGGCAGGTGGGGGGTGTTGACAAAAACAAAACAAGAAAAAAAACAAAGCGGAGGGAAATAATGAGTCTTATTAAAAGAGGGAGGCAGGAACAAAGATGCAGGTGAGAGATCAGGGCTGGAGCAGCCGTTGTCCTCTGGTCAAATGCTGTGATCCGTTTATTCTAAAGCATGTATGCATGATTAGGACATGTCTATACACATACATCACACGTGTTTTGTTTTCTGGTTTCTCTATGAGGAAAGAAAAGGTAGTCAACACCTTTCAGTTGCACAGAATGAATACGTGGTTCAGCAGGGTGCCTTTAACATCAGGACTGAGCTCATTAACAGCTTCCTCAGTTGACAAATTAACAAACAAACTTAATAAGCCTGCTTTTTTGTCTTGTACATTCATATATAGGACTGACTGAAATGAGGATTAAATCTGGTATTGTATGAGCTGTAAATGAGACCACATGATGGACAAGTGCATGGAGGCTCACCTGTCCAGCCAGCTCAAGTCGTTTGTTGCCATAGTAATCTCTGTCGTCCACCTTGTTGTCCCCCTGGGCCAGAATCACCCTCCTCACCATCACAGCCAGATAAATACACTTAGCCCGAAAGTTAAATTCTTTGACCTACAGACAAAACACAAAATGATGAGGATCAGGAATATAATCCGAGTATAATCTGTGATTCGTGTTTGAGTGTTAACATACGGGCACATGTGTGAGGATAAGAGATGCCAACAGCTCTCTGGCCTCCTCCATCTTGGTCTTCTTGGGACCTCCCCACATGCGCTGCCTCCGCACTTTATTCCCCAGGTACCTCAGAGCCTGAGACACAGAGCGACAGAAACAGCAAAGGACAGGGAGCAGAGTATCTTTGTCATTGCTGCAAATATTCCAGAGGTTATTGTCTTAGGACGATAAACACCAAGAAGTGGACCAGGGCTAAATGTTACACTATAAATATTTATGAACAGCAGTATTTGAAACACATCAGTTGAAGACAATGAGGTAAAAATGTCCTGATTAATTTTACTTTGCCTTTATTTGAGGATAAACAGTGACAGATACTGAGGAGGAAGAAAACAGAGGACATGCAGAATTAGTCTAAGATGCCCTGAAACTTTTGATATTTCAGTTTTCAATTTTATCAAAACATTTAAACTGTATGATGTTTTCATCGCTTGTTTCTGACGCTAAGTGATTAACATGAACTTGTTTAGAAAACACACATATGGGATGTCACAACAGGCATGATGCAAAGGAACACACACACACACACACACACACACACACACACACACACACACGCGCGCAACACACACAACACACCTGAAACACCTGAGTCAGTGTGTCTCTGAAGCTCTTTACAGAAAAGGGTCAAAAGTATAGAAGAGGTCAAAGGTTAATGAGACTGAAGACTTTGAGAAAGACCACCCACCCTGCACCACACAACAAATAAAATATACAAAATAATATATATATATAAAAAAAAAGATACATAAAAGGTACAATTGTGTAAAACTATAAATGATTAGAAAAAATAAATCTGGTTAAGACAGATTACTTATCATAATCTGATAACAATGTTTCCTCAGGCTTATCTGCCATTACGGTAATTATATAGATTTAGGCCTCATTGTGCACAACACAATGATCCAATGAATACCGTGAAAAGACATCGTGGACGCTGGCAGAGAGACGAACATGAGACCTGAGGCGACCAGTTGCTAGGAAGCAAATATGGCCTCATCAATGCATCAGTGGCTCCTCTAACAACATAAGCTTTATCAAAAACAAACCATGGCTCCTTGCATTCATCTGTAGCTGTCAAAGAAAACATGTGGGCCTCCTGAATAACCTATGAAAAGCATCACTTAACTGTCTGATAAGACAAAACCGTAGTCGTCTGATCACACAGACAAAATACCTTCTGTCAGCAGCAGCAGCCACTTGTTTCTGTGTCTAAACAACATCCCGCTCTTCAGACAAAGTTAATGGGCACACACTCAATAATGTTGTTTACTGACGTCAACCTGAAATGCTTTAATTACACTAAATTCTGTTTGAATGAGAGAAATTTGTATAATTATAGCACTCTGCTTATTTCTGTCGTCCAAACTAATTACTCTAAACAAGCGTTGATTTTAAAACTAACCACACTGAAAATCTGCATTTTGTTTTTCCACAAAATTTTGGTCTCGTATAATGGGAAGAATTGTTATTGCTCTGAATGTCAATAAATTATTTACTTCTATTTCTTTACCTTAGGATGTATTTATTTATTTCAGTGATTTCGCAGATTTATCAGGTCATAATCTAGATTTCTTTTTTCCTTAAAAATTAGGGGTGAGTATTTTTTTAAATTTGCCAATTAAATTTGTGCAAAAATTCAGGTGATTATAAAATCTGCTTATGCGCCTTTCTGAAGTTTAATAAGACATCACATCATGTTTTATTGTAGGTTAAGCTAAACAGCTGCTGTTTCTTTTCTGTTGTACAGACTTGAGTGATATCAGCCTTCTCACAAAATCCTCAGGAAGAAAGAAAATAAAGGATTTTTTCCTGCAGCACAGGCTGAAATATACATATGAAATATATTAATCTTTATAAATTTTATCTGCATCATTATATCTACATTGCTTAGAAAGGTTTTGTTAAAACGACTACAGTATTTGTACATTGTCCCTGGAAATCCAGTGAGTATCCATTTAATTGAATACTTTTGACTACGGAGATACCTGAGTCTGTGTGAAGATCTGGGCTTTCTGGCACTCCTCCAGGCTCGGGGCGAAACTGGCCATGACGTGCTCCTCTGTACCAATCATCTGAACTATCTCCTGGTCGCTCTCTACACCCATACCCTGTGGATGATGGGGGAAGACCATGTGCACTTATCTAACATTACAAAAACAATTTCAATATTTCATCTGTGTAAGAGCTGGTTGGTGAGGTGAAATGAACAAACAGAAAACACTTTGCTGCTGGGGCCAGAGGTGAGGAGGAGAAGTGCGGGTGTAGGGGAGAGGGTGGACTGGGAGTCATAAGGATGTCTGACATTTGCTTATGGAAATGTGAGGCTGTGGGAACTGATCTGTCTGTCTCACTCTGGATCTGAGGTTGTTTCTACAGCCGCTGCCAAACACAAAGATGGACAGGGAAGAAGTCACCCAGGAAAGACAAGTGCACAGCAAACAGGGCGAGCGCTGACTGTGTCCTGTGGATAATGACTTCAGCTCCAAGCACTTGATGCTCACAAGCTGACATGTTTGGAGAGATTTGTCCTCAGAGGCAAAGTAGTTAATGATGCCAGCTGGCTAACTGACATTTTCATTGAGAGCTAAGGGAAACACATGAAAATGACTAAGATGAAGAACTACAGAAATTACTGAATTACAAGTACTTACTAACTTATCAAAGTAATTAGTATGTATTTGTACTATTTATACTGAGTGAAATCAGCTGTTTAGGACCTTTCAGAAAGCTGCATTAAACAGTTAAACACAAAGTTACTGAAACAGACAAAGTTACTTTGGAAACAATAAGTCCTTCATTCAGCCTGTGGGCCAACGATATAAAACACAGTTTCGTCTGTGGTCTTACTGCACCCCCTACTGGACACAGCAGCTGTGACAGGGCCCATCATCTTCACACAGACGTTTACCTTGAATATGATGGCAATGGGAGCGTCCTCTGACAATGTGTTGTGTCTCAGGTAGAAACGGCCTTGTTTGACAATCATGTTTGTTCTGCTTTTCTTCTCATGAGTGGAGCTGGAAGTATTAGAAGAGAGAAAGCAGGTGAGAAAATCAGCATCAGAGCAGATAAAGAAACAAAAGGCTTTAAAGAAAAAAAACAGCAGTTTCATAAAACAACAGGAAAACTGGAAACTAATTAAAGTGACCCTGTTAGTTTTGGGAGATAAATCTGTGCAACTAGGGCCAATGTGGAACAGTATTGAATATATTCCTCTTTACATTACAGCCCTGAAAATAAACAGAAAAATATCCACAGGGCAACTTTGACTTTTAAATTATACATTATTAGAAATAGAACAGAAGGCAGCACTTTCTGGCCACAGCTGAAGTGCTTGTTGGGCATAAACAAAGTCTCTTCTTGAGATTGAAGTTTTCTGTGAAGAAGATTTAGGAGCAGGTGTGGTTACAAAACCTGGTCACTGAGGCTCCAACAGCACCCTTCCTGTCCTGCTCCACAATAATTCGATTCTTGGACAGCTGCTCTTGGATCAAAATGACTTTTTCCTGACCTTTAACAATGAAATAACCTCCTGGGAAGACACATAGAAAGGTGTGCGATTACATCTTTACTGAAAAAGACCAAATAACACGCTTAGGTGGTATTATGACTGTGTACCTGGATCCAGAGGACATTCATTGAGTTTTGAAAACTCCATGGGTGTCTTTCCAGTGAGAACACAGTTTGAACTTCGCAGCATGATTGGCATCCTGAGAAAAGCACAATAACAACAAAAACATGAATAAGACTTTAGGAAAACACCAGTCTCTCACCCTCACACTCTAACACACTCTAACACTAACACTCACACTCTAACACACTCTAACACTAACACTCACACTCTAACACACTCACACTCTAACACACTCTAACACTAACACTCACACTCTAACACACTCTAACACTAACACTCACACTCTAACACACTCACACTCTCTAACACTCACACTCTAACACACTCACACTCTAACACTCACACTCTCGCGCTCGCTCTCTCGCTCTCACTCTCAAGCTCGCGCTCACACTCTCGCGCTCACACTCTCGCGCTCACACTCTCGCGCTCACACTCTCGCGCTCACACTCTCGCGCTCACACTCTCGCGCTCACACTCTCACACTCACACTCTCACACTCTCACTCTCACTCTCTCTCACACTCACACTCACACTCACACTCTCTCACTCTCACTCTCTCACACTCACACTCACACTCACACTCACACTCACACTCACACTCACACTCACACTCACACTCACACACTCACACACTCACACACTCACACTCTCACTCACTCTCACACTCACTCACACTCACACTCACTCTCTCTCACACTCACTCACCCTCACACTCACCCTCACACTCACCCTCACACTCACCCTCACACTCACCCTCACACTCACCCTCACTCTCACCTTCCAATGGGCAGTGCATTTCGGATGATTCTCTGGCTGCCGCGAGTGTACTCTATGTCCACTGTTATGGGCGCTGAATAGGTCATGTCTCTGAGGCGACACTGCAGAAACAAACAGGAACAATGAGCTTTAACAGCAAAGCGAACACTTGAAAAGTAGGAGCCTGTAAACGTTCAGCCTATTTGCTGAATTAGTCAAATATTTTCTGACAACTGACGTTTTCTTCTTTTCCTTTCGGCTGCTCCCTTCAGGGGTCGCCACAGCTGGCTTCCCTGACTTTTTCTCCAAAACATCTAACATGAGCTGTCCTTCTGATGTACTCATTCCTGATCCTATCCATCCTCGTCACTCCCAGAGAGAAGCTCAACATCTTCAGCTCTGCTACCTCCAGCTCTGCCTCCTGTCTTTTTCTCAGTGCCACTGTCTCTAAACCAGACAACATTGCTGGTCTCACCACTGTCTTGTCCACCTTTCCTTTCATTCTTGTTGACACTCTTTTGTCACACATCACACCTGACACTTTCCTCCACCCGTTCCAACCTGCTTGCACATCTCTTCACTTCTTCTCCACACTCTCCGTTGCTCTGGACTGTTGACCCTAGGTCCTTAAAATCCTCCACCTTCTTCACCTCTACTCCCTGTATCCTCACCGTTCTACTTGAGTCCCTCTCATTTACACACATGTACTCTGTTTTACTGCGGCTAACCTTCATTCCTCTCCTTTCCAGAGCAAACCTCCACCTCTCTAGATTTTCCTCCACCTGCTCCCTGCTCTCACTACAGATGACAATGTCATCTGCAAACATCATGGTCCACGCAGATTCCTGTCTAACCTCATCTGTCAGCCTGTCCATCACCACAGCAAACAAGAAGGGGCTCAAAGCCGATCCTTGGTGCAGTCCCACCTCCACCTTGAACTCCTCTGTCACCCCTACAGCACACCTCTCCACTGTCTTACAGCTCTCATACATGTCCTGCACCACTCGAACATACTTCTCTGTCACTCCAGACTTCCTCGTACAAAACCACAGCTCAGCACCTCAGCACCCTGTCATATGCTTTTTCCAAATCTACAGACATAATGCAGCTCCTTCTGGCCTTCTCTATACTTCTCCATCAGCATTCTCAAAGCAAATATTGCATCTGTGGTTCTCTTTCTTGGCATGAAACCATACTGCTGCTCACAAATGCTCACTTCTGACCTCAGCCTAGCCTCCACTACTCTTTCCCATAACTTCATTGTGTGACTCATCAGCTTTATTCCTTGGTAGTTTCCACAACTCTGCACGTCTCCCTTGTTCTTAAAGATGGGCACCAGTACACTTCTCCTCCATTCCTCAGGCATCCTCTCACTCTCCAAGATCTTGCTAAGTAGCCCAGTCAAAAACTCTACTGCCTCCACACTTCCATACCTAAACTCCTCATCCTCTTCCAACGCCTTCCTCACTTCATCCTTACTGATCTTTGCTACTTCCTGCTCCACAACAGTCACCTCTTGACAACTGATGTTTTAATGTTGATAAACCAAAAGTATGTCAAACTCTAGTTAGCTAAACTTCAGACTACTGTCATTAATAGTAAACTCGGCCCACCTCATGAGGAGATACTGGTCTAGTTACATTGAAGCTTTCTTCAACATCAGGCATACCAACGTAGATATTGAGGTACCTGCAGGGAGAATGTTTAAATGTTTGGATCTCTTACTGAAGTTAATTACTGAGACATTATATATGTGTCACATTAATGTTAGTTAAAGCAAAGACAAATCATCTGGCTTACTTGAGGTACCACATGGGATCAGCATCACTTGTGATTTTCTCATTTGCTTTCATTATTTTCTTTATCTGCAACAGAAGACGCTCATATTGTATTTAACTGCAGCAGCTGCAACACACTCATGCTGGGACCGTGCTTTACCTCCACATTGATGAAATAGTTGAATGAGTCAATGTGCTGCTTTACCAGACCCTTCACCTGTAAAACACACAAAGCCAATATTGGAAGGGCACATGAAAGAGACTGAATTAACTGCTCAGTATGTAACATGGTCAAAGTATGAGTTCATGGGCTGCACTGAGCCTGACAAACTGGCAGAAAACACTAATACAAAGCCAACAGCAGTACCCATCCAACCACTTAACTGCATTTTTTTAATCGTTGGAATTAAAGGATTTAAGACTATTTCTGACATTTTGTAAACTATTAGTCAAAAATAAACTACAGATCAACCAACACTGCAAATAATTGATTTTACAACTAAGGGTCGGTGCTAGGGCCATCACCCCATAGAAAAATACTGCACATACTTATATATTTATATACCCTCATACTGCATATTTATATACTTTATATTGCATACTTATATACTGTATACTTATATACTACATACAAATATTTATATAGTATATACTGTACATGTATATACTATATACCAGGGTTGTCCAGTCCATGGTCCTCGAGGGCCACAGTCCTGCTTACCAATGCTGATTACCTGGGTCAGGTGTGTTCAGCCAATCACAAGCTGGAACATACCATCTCAGATGAGGGGGGAAATGGGGGAAGACAAAATGAATTGATACCTTCCAGTTTGTGATTGGCTGAACACACCTGACCCAGGTAATCAGCACTGGTAGGGCAGTGATAGTTGGAAAACAAGCAGGACTGTGGCCCTCAGTGCCCACCTCTCTATATATACTGCATATGTATACTATATATACTGCAGATGTAAGTAATGTATATGGTCAAATGCAGTAAAATGTCTGGGATTCACAGCAGATACAGGATTGTTTATTTACCTTCAGGAAGGCCGGTAATAGTTTCCATTTTTCCTGTCACAAAGAAAGACGACAAATAAACACCCGGTCTGTTGTTTAGCAGCATTTCGCCCTGAACACGTTGGATTCTGCAGCTGTAGCTGATTTAAACGACTTGTTAACAAACACACAAAACATAAAAAAGACTATTCTCTCTCAGTGACCTACAAACATCAACAAACTAACACAGCAGCTGTGGTTTACATTTCTGAGCTTTGTTATTCTTCCCTCCTGCTGCGAAACGTTATTTCCTGTAAACTCACCGCTACAGCGCTGACAGGAGCCGCCAGCTCCTGAGGAGACATGTCACAAAAATCTGCTCCCAGCGCCTCCATCGCTGTTTCTGTCGCTCAACAGTAAATACAGAAAACGGTTGTCGTACTCTGTGTTCATACAGGCGTCGGAAGCTACAGCAGCATGCGTCCTTCTCGGGTGTTACTCTGTAAAGCCCCCGTGCGGGCTGAACAAAGGTATCAGTTCCGGTTTTAGTTTTAGTTTTTTGTTTGTTTAGGACAACAGCACATATCACTGTAAAACAAAACATTCATCTGTGAGCCTTTAGTAATTTTCTTTCATAAAACCTCAGTGTTAGATGGGTGCCAGGTGTGCATTTGTACACACTGATCACCTACAACTTTAAAATCAGGCTCATTTGTTACTATGTACTTAACCCTCCTAAAGGGATGATTCTTTACAAGTAACACTGAAATCATTTACTGCCAGTTGTGCACAACATTATAATGTAATGGAGCATTTCCATCCATCCATCCATCCATCCATCATCTATACCCGCTTATTCCTAACCAGGGTCACAGGGATCAGCTGGAGCCTATCCCAGCTCTCTTTGGGTGAAAGGCAGGGGTCCACCCTGGACAGGTCACCAGTCCATCACAGGGCCACATAGAGACACACAACCACACACACTCACACTCACTCCTATGGGCAATTTAGAGTCACCAATCAACCTGACATACATGTTTTTGGACTGTGGGAGGAAACCAGAGTACCTGGAGAAAACCCACACAAGCACAGGGAGAACATGCAGACTCCACACAGAAAGACCCCTGATGGGTTTCAAACCAGGAACCTTCTTGCTGTGAGGCAACAGTGCTAACCACTAATCCACCGTGCTGTTGAGTATTCCATATACTCATAATTAAAGCAATTATATTGCTGCAAAGAAGAAATTTAAAGGCAGTACAAAAGTCAAATAAAGGTCATTTTATTTGTTGAAGACAAAAAAACAAACATTTGAACATAACATTGTTAATGAAAGTTATTCATGCTAATAATGAAGTTACAGTGGTCCGATAAAAATAGAGACATGTAGAGACATTTGTGTTGTTCACTGCGCTACAGTCCTGCCCCAGTACAGCCGTGAGCATCACTTTGTGTCAGAGGAGAAGTCAGTGTGTGCGCTGCCCGACATGTCTGCTGTTGCTGCTCAGCAGTTTGGGATATCCTGTACCGAGCGAGTGTCCGCGTCTGACCACCACCAGCTCCATCTGACACTGGTCAATGTTGACCAGCACTGTAGTGCTCCTCTCTCTGCTCATGAGGAAGACAATGGTGAAGACTGCCATCTCAAACTCAGGGCTGGTCCCGATGAAGATGCTGCCAACGGGCTTCACCACACCATGCCAGCTGAACTGGAGGTTCAAAATGTGGTCGTCTCGATCAGGCTGTGGACGGAAACACATCAAACTCAATTTATCAAAAACAGGAGTAAAGTTAGACACACGTGGACAAAGATTTTATTCTAAAGACATTTTTTGATGTTCTGACTGCTACACTTACTAAGTCATGCTCCCTGGCCTTGTATCCTTTGTAGTCTAAGTGCCTGTTTTTTTCTTGCAAGTAGAACTGGATCCAGTTGTGAAAACCAATGAGTTCTGGTCCAGATCTGGTCTCTCCAACAAATACATGCTCAAATCCACTGGAATCCAGGCTGCGAAGTGATTTTGTTTAAAAATACCCCACAAAATAAAATATTACTCCAAAAGGACAATGTGATAGTTTTGCACAGTTGCAGTAAAGCCACTGATTGCTTTCTGTACACACAGGTTTAGTGATGAATCTGATAAATTCAGTATCTCACCCCGTGTTTCTCTGTCTGTGGTAAAGGTGGAACCAGATCAAGTTCAGCTGACTCTTAAACAGCCTCAGGTTAGAGCTGGATTGTCCTTTGCTCACCAGGTACTTATGAGCCCGCTGGGGAGAAATCACATATATGACGTGTCCAATGCAAACCAGATTCTGGTGCGAGATTCTCTCATCATAAAGGACAGATCACATTAATGAAATGAGACAAGGCAGCTTAGCTCTATGGTGTTGACCCAACACAGTTTTAAAATCTATTATTCTCCTAACTATTAAACTATTTATTCAACCAAAGAGAAAATTCTTAATGTATAAAAATACTTAGATTTTATATATGCTGCATTAAAATAATACTCAAAGCTACATTAAATTTAATTATTTTCACTAATGAAAACCAATGCACACAATAAAATTGTGACAAGTGGACACATATTAAGAATTTTTAGTGTCAAATTAACAGAGAGTTGATTTAACACTGGTGATTTTGCTGTGAGAAGCCTTTATATCAAAGTAGTTGTATATAACATTTGTCCTGAAGTAAACTACAGTCATCTAATCAGGCGGCCCTTCTTCCAAACACAAGTACTGCATGTCCACATTTTTCCAGGGATCCTCTGTGGAGAGGCCAACTCTGCATTCCACAGCTGCAGACAGATGTTTTTCCTTCACTAACATGATGAAGCTTGTGTTCTGTGCTGGAAGAGGCAAAAGTCCTTGTGCAGCTGCTGGAAAACAACAAACTGGAAACTAAACATGGGGAAACTAAATAACTAATGATATTGTTATAAATTATCTTCTCACCCCGAGGAGCCTAAGACATGTTCATTGTGCAGCAGGAAAGAGAAACTGAGCTCAGTGCAGCTGGTTGTGAAGTGTCAGATGTACCTTCATTACTTCTGTCTCTAAGACGGCGTCAAGGAAGAGATTGATCTCGGTCAGCTCCTCTGTTGTAACTTGCTCTGTGACGCCTGTGTACCGCTCAAAGTTGTCCAGGAGTTTCATGAACCCTACAGAAATCCCATTAAGGCAAATGACCTCCCGTTCAAGGGTCAGCAAGTGAGCAACTGTTTCTGTTTGTTGCAGAGACACTTACGTGCAAAAGTGGTTATGTTCTTCAGTCTGTTCTCATTAACGTTGGAGAACAGTGGCTGTAAGGCGTGATCCTGTACAACATGGCTTCCCTGGCTCACAAAACTGGCTCTGCCCTGCACAGTCAAACACAGAAAATTAATACAACAGAAAGTACGTGTTGTGTGAATATGAACATACTCCATACCTGAACAGAGACATTATAGTCAATCCCAGGCTTCATGCGGTTCACATCCAACCTCCACAGTTCATTGAAAATATTGGATAGTTCCTGATTTACAGCTGGTCTGTTAGTGAAAATTAATTTAATCAAAATACTGACAAACAAAAAAACACAGTTACTTATGAGAAGTTTTTCAAACAGGCTTCTGTACCTTAATGCATTCAGTCCAGTGAGAAAGACTGCAAGAAGGACCAAGACTCCACAAAACCTGTACATCACATTTTGGCATATTTTCAATAACTATATTAATATTGAGAAAAAGTTTGGTTCTTCTAAATTTTAGTAATTAGTCCATAGTGCAAAAAAACATAAACTCAACTTTCTTACAGGCAGTGTTATAAAATGCAGCACTATAGATTAACTGAGCGTGTCCAGATTAAATAAAATAGTTTTTAGACTAATGTCAATGTGAAAATTATAAATCCATACCTTGCCAACATGATACTTCCACTCCTTCACCTCGGACTACAGCAGAGCGTTTACTTGTCTGATTCACTACAGGTCCGGTCTCCACCAGGCACTTCATAGCCTAAATGGGCTGGACCATGTCCATCAACACAACTCCGTTGAGCAGATCTGGACAAGAACACCCCTCTTTGCCTTCCCTGGTTGTATCGCATCGCATATTTTAGTTGCACAGACACCAGAGGGCGCTGTATCCCAGAGACCAAGTTTTGTATGTCAATCTGATCCCTTGAAAATGCAAAGTCCCACTGGTATCAGTCAGATCTGTTTCTGTTGTGTTGGCACATTTACTCTGAGAGTATGGACCATGGTACAAAACTCCATAGTAACTATAATGTCACATGTGAAGGACACCTGGTTTTTCTGTAATTATTTTGCTTAGTCTCAGTTTCTCAAACTTTTAATAATGAAATATTGAAATTAAAATGTTAACTGTAGTTACCACTGGGCTGTTTGTCAGGGTTCTTCCTAGAGGTTACCCAGAGCAGATGTTTTCCAAACAACTGGTCACCATGATCAGAGTTGAGCGATGATATAAACAAAGAAGACTGATATTCACAGCTTAAGTATGTAGTAAAGAATTCAGAATTAAACAGGTGGCTTAACTCTTTAATGACCATGTTTTTAGGACACTTGGTTTGCTTGTCATTATTCAGCATTGACAGTAACAGCTTTTCCCACAACTCTCATTGTGTCCATTTTAATAAACCGATTTAAATTACTTTATTGATCATATTGGATAAATGTAAAAAAAAACAAACAAAAACCTCACCTTCTTAGGTATGGTCGAGTGCTGCATTACAAAATTCTTACTTTGAGACATATGTGAATATGCTACAACACTTTCCCAAAAAATCCAATAAAATCAATTCATAGTTCACATAAAATGACAAGCTCAAATATGGATGTGTTGATTTCAATATCATGCACTGATATCCATTAGGGCTTGTACTGTATGATATGTAATGGCATGCAGAGTATTACGGTTGAATGAAAACCTGTTAAATCTTCAGAGCAGGATAAAATATAAGAATTATTTCATTAGCAGGGTTTAGTTTTGCAGTAAACATAGCAGCTGTTTTGGTGTTATTACCTTACGCTAACTTATACGAAGTCCATGTGTTTTTTTCTCAATGTTTCTACAGTCTGAAGGCCATTTCCAAAAACATATATTAAATCTATATTGGCATATTCTAGATGTCATCTTTCTGCTAGTTGACACTTTGGTTCTGTCCTAAAAAGAAAGACACCAGTACTAAAGAAGTCTAGTGGTGCTGCCCTAAATGTTCCCTCCAACATCAGACCATGGTAAAAGAGATAAAAACAGAAAAATCTAAACACTGTTAATACTTTTGGCTCATCTCTGGATGTAACACTAAAAAGAAATGTGAGCGCATTCTTGGGGTTTGTTGGGACAAGTCTGCATGCAAGTGGAGAGGGTTGGCACAGAGTTTCATTCACAGCAGGACCAGGTCTCACGGTGCTGACAGTCTCATGCGTTGGAGTCATTATCTGTTACGCTGGGATTCGGTGAATTGGATATCTCTTTGAAGAATTCATCATCTTTCAGCATGCTCTGGTAAAAGCCACAAAACACAAATCAAAATTTAAAGCTTATGAAATAATGGCATGAACAAGAACAATGTTCAATGTGGCCTGGTCAATATTTAGATTCTTACCGTTAGATTTTGAATACCCTCAGAGAAAGCTCCGATCTGTCTCACAGTTCCCTCTGAGTCCTCCATCTGTAACCAGAGAAACAGCTTTCAAACTAAGAATACAGACCGAATTCTCCTATTTAATACGAAAAGAGTCATGTTTTTCCCGTAAGACACGCACACAAGATTTCAGTTGTACTGCAAAAATGTTACAACACTGTTAATGAGAAGAGGTTTATAATTTGATGCTCACCTGTTCTAGTCTGTCCAGGTCGTCCTCGTAGATCTGGAGCTCGAAGCCTTTCTGGAAGCTTCTTCCCTTTGGCATCTCCACATCCATGGGACACACATACTCCTCAGTCTCCTCCTGCTTTTTCTTCCTTAAATTACCAAAGTTACCAAACGACAGTTTCTTTGGCTGGTATGAATCAGGAAAGAGAAGATAGAAACAGTTTTATATATAAAATTTATATATCTATATATATGTGTATATACAGATATATAAATATAAAGAACAGATGACATCCCCATCATGGTTTATTTTAAAAACTATAATCTTTTAAGTAAATTTAAACATTATTATATCATAGAATAAAATCAAATTACATTTAAAAAATGTTATGAATGTTTGACATACATATTGTTTCCTGAATGGTAAAACTATGCGGGCAACTATTCAGAAGATGAGATATCTGTCACTAATGACCAGTTCATACCTTGACCTTGGTGGTGGCAGTAAGCAGAGTGTAATCTGGGTTTTCAAGACACTCCTGTTTGAGCTGCTGGGCCTCTGAGCCAATGAGCAGGCTGAAATGAGTGGCGAGGTGGCGACGCAGCAGAGTCTTGTTGGGGGGAATGTTCAGCAGCAATGCCATGGTCTCCACATTAAACCGTGGCTCCAGAACCTGATGAAAGAGACATGTTAGACATAGACACCTTTAGGGACAATTATTTCCCAGGAAGACTCCGGTCTGTCTCACCATCAGCCCCCCGTGGACACCACTTCCTCTTAAGTTGGGAGCGTATTCAGCGAGGTCTACGGACCGCAGCCACTCCATCACCCTGTGGTTGGTCCACTGGGAAATCTCAGCTGGAGAAATGTTGCTCTGTGGAGACATAGCACAGAAAAAGCAGAGAGTATGTCTGCATACTGCTCTATTTTACAAAATGTTAATTCTCAACTGACTGCTAAGGTAACACACCTCGTCAGATGGCCTACGACGCAAGCAGTTGGGCTCATAGTTGTTCAGTCGGAGCACTTGTATAGCTCTCTTGATGCTGAGGTGATGCAAGACACTTCCCACCTTGAGAGAAAGTAGGTCATCCTAAACGACAGAGTAAGACATCAGCGATTTATTGTAAAATTCAAAAAATGAAGAAAAAACTGTTCTGTTGAAGCTGGGATTGTGTTTATTATTAAATAACATAAAAATATTTAAGTGCTTCTCTGGCACTGAACCCTCTTAAAATAAATCACAGGTTCAACTGAGCCCGAGGCTTCAGCTTTGTCAGTGGTTACCACAGAGGGTGAGATCAGGCCATGTCCACTGGAGCTCAGACTCTCTGTGCAATAATAGTAATATGAGGTGACACTGCAGTCATCACACCTACTCATCCACAGGGTCTGTGGGGGAGTACATCTTTTGTCATCACTCACCACTGTCATGTAATGCAGCATGCGACCATCTACTCTCCCTTCATCAAACTGTGTCTTGTACTGAGGCAGACCGATGTCATCCAGCCATCCTGAGAGGAGGAAAAAAAAGAAAAAAAAAAGAACCATGTGAAGGAAGGAAACTTAAAAAAATAAAAGTTCCTTTAACCAACAGCCCATTTGTAACAAGACTCATATCTTGGACTGGCAGCTGGCACTCACTTGTCACCCAGTTGTAGTCCAGCTTTCCCTTATTATTCTCCTCTTCTGAGCCAAGGGCCTGTAGAGCCAGCTGCAGCTTCTTTCTGTGCAGCGGGTGTTTGATGCCCATCTCCTAAACGTTTACAAGAGAAGTGAGGATTACAAAGAATAGTAAATTCAACACAAGCCTGCTGTGCTTGCCTGCCAGCTTCAGTCATCTGCTTCCTCTCACCCTCTCCAGGTCCTGCTGTGAGGCCTGTAGCAGCGTCTGTCCGGAGGATATCCAAACACGAGCCATGTTCACGTAAAGGCCAAGACCCTGGTCCTGCAGCCAGTCACACACCTGATCCTTTGACCAGCGTGCAAAGGGAGCATCAACATCACTAAGTAAAAAAAAAAAAAGATATGCAGGGACACCACTGTAATAAACAGTCACAAACAGATACAAGTTGTGAGAATTGTGAGATACAATACAGGCATTTGATGTCCTTGTTATCCTGGCTGCTCTGTCAAAAATCCCGGTATTACATTTTCACTATAGGCCAGACTTTCACAATGGGGAAACATTGTGAGTCTCATTATTCAGGCTGAATGCACAGACTTACTTGTTGACTCGCTGAAAGTCACAAGACCAGCCCAGTCTGGGTCCTGCTGTGGCTCGAACTCCACCCCTCTTGAATTCCACCTCTGGTAGGTTGTCATCCAGGTTAAACGTGGTAGACTGACTTCTTTTTAGCCTTGCAAACAGGACATTCAAGTCTAAATACTAAACATTGTGTCACAAATTACACAAATCTCCATTATGATAAAATTATTTGCACACTATTCATGCTTAAAGTTGAAGATGAAAGCATTACATTATTTTATTAAAGTTAATTTAATCAAGAGGTCATAATTCTCATGTAATTTACTACTTACTTTCCAAAGAGTTTCTTGATTCCTTTGGATTTTTTCCTGCTCTCTGGAGTTGTAGGGAGTGTGTGGGTGCTGTCGCTGTTGGCTGACCTCTGAGGCAGTCCGGCTAGATCCAGATGGTCAGTGCCTTGTCGCTCTGTTTCAGCTGTACAAGCAAATGCCCATAGAACGTCATATGCATCACGAACATCAGTGTAGGAGACATGCACATATTTGAGGAGAAAGAGTTGCTGCTGCATGGGACCACAAAACATTCAGACACATGACGACTCTAAGACCTCGACAGACTGAGAAGAGTCATGGCAGTGGATCAGATATCCATCAGAGTGGATCGTCAAGATACCCAATCTAGTATACATGCATCAGACACAGCTGATGTCTGAGACTGGAATACAACTGTTTAATTTTATTAAATATGAAAGGAAATTTATTAGTTTATTTGTTTTAGACTTTTAGTGAAGAGCATTCAAGATCATTTGGAATGATAATCCAGATGAATACATTTGTGTTTGGGGAAGGCTGTGATGGAAACAAAGGAGTGTAAACAAATACATGCAGGCACACAGGCAAATCAACATGATAGACTGGCTGTATGTTGGGCAGAGCATTTGTGCAACAATGTGAGGCAACAAAGGTGTGGCTGTTAAAGCACTGCAGCTACTGAAACATGAAATGATAAATATATGGATGAATGAATTGTGTCTTTGGAGAACTACTGCAACCCTGCAATGACCTATGGTCTATACTGTACCTAGCATAGGCGCACTCGCACTCCGGCTGCGGTCTTCATGTGTTGCAAAGCACACATAACACACGACAGGGTCCAACAAAAAACAAAACAAAAAGGACAAGACAGAGGGCAGAAATTATGATTGAAATAACAACAGGGATTGAAAGGGGTAGAAAACACAGATATGAGTATATACAGTATACACACACACACACACACAAACACATACACAGAGTTTGAAGGGTAATCAACAGTACCAAAACATATCAAATGAGTGTGGGCTGCAAATTATGGTGTTGGTCCAGAGAGTTTATTCTATGGGTGTGTCTTAAAAAATAAAAAGTTGTCCACAGTGGAGGAAAAGCTTCTGAGAAAATCTGACTCTCCAGTAAACAGTAAATTCCAATTACTGCCACTCACAGTAACATTAAATACATGCTGATTCACCTTGTGGGTGTAACTCCTTATCCAGCCACTGAATCATGTGGTTTGCTCTTACCAAGGTTGGGAGTGCTGTTCGTCTTCTTCCCCCCGCGGATCTTGAAGAAACCCTTTCTAAATGATGATCGGGCCTTTCTTGAGCCAAAGCTGTCATCCTCTGTGGTGACAGGCAAGGTGGCAGAAGGACCAATGGGTGGCTTTTCACTCAGCTTATACATTTCTTCACTTGTATTCTGAAAAACAAACAAAAATACATTACTCATAGACAGCATCTATATTTCCAAATGATACAGGACGACGTTCTGGTAAAGTAAATTCTAATGTTTTACCTTAAGAAAAAGGCTGTATGTATTCATAACAAATCTCATAAAACAGCACTTAGATATAACAATTCCCCCTATTTTACCTTTTCATTATTGCTCCTATCAAGGATGTCCTGGCTGTCAGTCTTTATGGTGTCCTGGCTGCAATGACAAACCATAGAAATTGCTGTGTATTTGAGATAGTAACCTTGTCTCACATGGTCAAGAGAAGCAACTTTATGAGGCTACAGGATACAAACTGTACTTACACACTGTTCTCATGCGTAAATTGGAGAGAGCTTATCGACACACTAACATCCCATTTGCGGCAAGTATGTTTTTGCAATAATACAGTAAAAAGTTAAACACCGATTCTATTAGGTTTGACATTTTATCTTTTATATTCATTCATGAAAACCAGCTGGGGCACAGAAAATACTAACTCAAGAAATAAACGTAAGAAAAAGCACCGGCTTTTCAAAAAAAAAAAAAAAAAAAAAAAAAAAGCACTGGCTGAATCCTACTGGTTGACTGACTGAATTAAAGAATGTAAATGGACAAGGTCGTCTTCTAGTTTACCTTTCTACTTCTGTTGGTGTGGCCCCCTCAGTAAGGCCAGCTCTTCCTGAGATCTGTTCTGTGTCTGAAGGACATGGTACACGCAAAAGCTCTTCACTCAGTCCATTGAAGCTTTCCAGCTAAACAAAGATCACAAAGACAAAAAAAAAAAAAAAAGTTTAAAAGCTCAAATTGTACACTGCCCAAAAACATTAAGTTAAATATTCTCCTGTGGCCTTGAAAACACAGGAGTCTAAATTTACCCACATGCTCAGAGAACTGACAGGATTAAGTGGATGTGGAGCCCTTCGGCTCTTTTCAAAAATGTGAAATGTTAGTGAGCTATTACTGTTTCACAGACCATTTCAATGAGATTTGAAAATGCTTAAGAGCAAAAAGTTAGGAACCGTTACCACTAAAAATAATGTGAGGTTCCCAATAAAGACTTTTTAAAAATAGTATACTGTACATTTTTAAAACACTGAAATTGCTTGCTAAATGTATTCATGCTTTATTGTATTATTTACTTTTCCAATGAAGTATATGAGTTATATTAAGATGCAAACATTTGTAACATTACATTATATTGTGCTTTGCAAACCTCATCTGGGCTCTTCCTCTTCAGCTGTTCAACATCTGTAACGTCATTCTTTTCTGAATCCCCAGACATAGCGTTGACTGACAAGAATGCATTGGATCCATCACCCCGACTCTCAACATGCTCGTTATCTCTGGATTTCTCTGGAGTCAAAAATAAATAAATAAAATAAATTTTGACATGTAACATTTAAGCTTAAGGCTCTTAGCAGATCTTCCATTTGGCATTAATTAAACCATCTCAAATCTCTGAAAAAGAGACAAAAAGATTAGCTGAGAAGACTAACTACTGGCACTAACTACTGACTTATTGTCTGGCACAGGTTTCAAATGTAGCTCATCTTATCACACCAAAAAGGGCGGTTTTCAAAGGAGTCACTACTCTCAGCCACTTACATTTACCTAGTTTTTCCTGTGGTGGATTACGGTTCTAACTTTAGCTTCAAGTCTATGCAAGATGAATTTCATATTACACTGAAACAATGGCTGGAAATGCCATTATAACACCTGTGATATATAATGAAAACAGCCTAGCACTAAATTGAAATGCATACAATGGCCCACAGAGTTTTAAGCCAGGTTTTTAGGTGCAGATGTGATGTGTTCTGCCGGAAATGTGTGTGCTATATCTGTCAATCAGTCACAGCAGGCTGGAGTCAGAGCTTCTGTGCATCTCTTCTGAGCTTAGTGATCAAGCACTTCTCTGAAATGCATCAATAAGCTCTGCTTCACCTGTAGGGGGTTCTTTGACATTCAGTACCAAGTAAAGTCCGGTTATGACTGCATAACCAGCTGCTGGATTATACAATAAGATGCTGAATACATGCAGTAGTTGTAAACTCAATGAAAATCACAGGGATAATCTGCACAACGTCACTTTCTTACTACATCTGCTCCAATGTATAAGAAATTGACTAAACCATGCAAAAGAAAAAAGTACTTCTTTATATCTGACATTAAATTAATATTATTCATCCACTCTGACAGAAGAAATGTCTCACCTTTTTTCCCTTGTACAGACATCACCATATCTTGAACTTTCTTATACCGTAGCAGTGACTGCTTTAGTTCCTCAATCTTACGATCCTGCAAACAAAATGGAAATTAAAATGAACAACAAAAGAATTAAATCACTTGCTATGATACATAAATTGCAACTTCCCAGATGTACCTTTTCCTCATTGGCTGCCATCAATGACTCAACTGCCTTTTTCATTCTCTGCACTTCCACGTCTAGGCAGAAAAAAAAAAAAAACAGATTAGAAGCACAGAACTGTAGCGCTCAGGGTGTGAAGTGTGAGAAAGGTAAAAGTGGGGATGGATGATGAGCCTAAACACCAACTGGAGGATTCAATGTATTCATACAATACAGGCTGAAATATTACTGTAATTCCAGTGAGATTACAGCCACATAAGTTGTTTTTAACAATCCTTCAAATTGATGCACCATATCATGTGAACAAGGACATATTTACTGTGGTGATGCATTTTCACTTTTCAGAACAGACAAGGGTTTGTGATTAGTCAACCCTCAATATCTTCTATTATTCAAGCGTTTTCCCACAGTTTTATTATTTCTAAGTACTCCAAAACAAAAGGGGCTTCAATATGTTCTCTTAGCAAGAACACACTGGCCAATGCTTTTAAACTTGTTTGAAATTTTATTTAAAAGCATACTGAGGGAGTGTGTGAACTGAGTGGAAAATGAAAATGAAAGACCACTGATGGGAGAAAACACACAGGAAGACAGGTACTTACAACAAAGATACTAACACATGACACTGAACATGATAATATTAATGGTTAGCAAGGTGCATAAACATATTTACACACACACACACAAGTTGTTGGTGTGAGCAACAAAGTTGAGAGGAGTTTGGGGAGAGATACTGAGGGTATAGGATAGGATTACTGTTGGAGGACATGAGGTAGAAATTGAGATGAGTGAGCAGCATGGCTGGTATTGACAAACACTACTGTTCATTCCTCATTCCTGCTGAAAACACAAAGCAGACATTCATTGTTGTAGTTCCAGGTTGGGCATGAAAAACAGTGATCAGGGCTTTTAGGTGACCTTGGGTGTGTTCAGTTCGACATCTGTGAAAGCTAGCAGTTTAACAGACATGTAGTGCTCTGTGGGCAGGTATTAGCACTCTGATAACAGTTATGATGGACAAGCAGAGTTCAGATGGCTCATGCTCGTTCATGCAAACAGGGGCTAAGATGGATGCAGTAATGAAGTGCAGTAAACACAAACATAAAAAACCCCCTTACGTTTTTCTTTCAGCCTCTTTTTAAGAGTTTCATCTGGATGAGAGACTAAACAGGACAAAGAATTATGAAACAAACACTGGTTGTTTGCAGATTCTGACTTTGTGTAGGACTTAACCAAGTGCTTTGCTACTTACACACTGGTATTACCATTCAAGCATATTACGTAAAGCTGTGTTTTAACTGTCTTTCTCACCTCTCTCAGAGTGATCTGCACTGCTCGAGGTGATGGCTTTGAAGCCTGTCTCATCCTGTAATCTCCTCATCTCTCCATCTTTGCCCTCCAGCTGCCTCCTCAGTAACGTCAGCTCCTCCTGTTCAGAGGACAACAGTGTGGGTATTCCCTCCATATAGGCACCACCTCCCCCATCACAACACAACACTTCAAACAACCCACAACACTAAGGTTAATAGATGCTGATGAGGCATACAGGAACGCAGTCTACTCCCGGTCTGAAGGACAAAATGCATGAGGTGGGTGGTAAACAGTGATATCTGGGAGGGCAGACGTAATACTGTAACAGACATGGGTCAGTAAAAAAAAAAAAAAAAAACTAGATACTGAAGTGAGAGAAATAGGAATCAAGCAAAGAGATTTAAATAATATTGTGTACACAAAATGGAGAGAAGAATAGATTATAATAAAGGAAATCAGTGGAATGAGCATAAAGAGAAACAGAAATTGAAACAGAAATAGAACCTTTGTCAAATAATACAATAAACCTGTGGTTTGAAAAGTTTGCCTAAATTGGTGCCTTAAATTGGCATAGCAGACAGGAAGAAATCGTAATTTTCACACTTAACTTTTTGTATTTGACTGTTGCACACTTTAGTATATTAATGTATTTAATTGTTTTTGAGGGGAAAAAAAAGTAACTTCATTTTGCAAAAAGGGCTGCAAACCAGATTTAATTATTTTTCTCCCATGAAGGGAAAAAAAAAAAAAAAAACAGGAGCCAAAGGGAGAGGTCAAAAACCATAATCATACGGCAAGCACAAAAACCATCCTTAGAAAAGCCAACCTTCATAGCCTGGAGTTTGTGCTCCTTCCTCTGTTTCTCATACTGCATCTGGCCCATTTTGATTTTCAGGCTAGAAAGCTTGGCCATTAGCGACTAGCAGTAAAGAGACAAACCAAGGAAGAAAGAAAATACAGATGCAAGGAATGAAAGAGGTCAGGAAGGTCGAATACTCTAGATTTAAAGATAAAGATACTTGCATAAAAGCTCAATAAAAATAATTTAACACTCTATAGACACCAAGAGATGCTATGGATCAAAGGTCATAATTATAAATACATAAATCCAAAGCCTTAAAAACAATCATTAAGCTATTTGCAGCAGAATAAATCATAAATAAAGTGAGTAAATAATTGCAGCTGTTAATATAGGTAGACAAAGCATTAATCTGATGTCGATTTGACTTGACTAATACTTATGAATGGAAAGTGTATACAAGAGTTAGGGCGTCCCACAAAGTGGATGTTGGCATGAATGTTTCTCTCCATATCATAAAAGGGAGAAATATTTGATATTAGGTGAAAGAAAGCTGGAGAAAACAGCTCCTGAAGACAGAGATGTTAGTCAAGAAAAGATGTTCATATAAACACTGGGAGTGTGCAAACTCCCCTCTTAAAACTCACCTTTGTGCATTTCAGTTTCTTTTCATACTGTTGTTTTTCACTCTCCAGGTCTGTCAATCTGTATCGTAGTTTGTTAATTTCAAGAATCAAATCCTGGAAGTACAAATTCACAGAATGGTACTTCATGAGCAAGCGAACCTAAAATAATGTTAAAAATTAACATTTACTTCCAAAAACATATTTGAATTTACTGCACCCTTTAAATCAGATTTGCACAACAATTAAAGATCTGGTGCCAAAATGCGATTGTGCAGATGCCTCTATTTCTTCTCAATTAGCAGATGATTTTCCAGTATTACTGTATTTAAAAGGATTGAATTCCTTGTAGAGTAAATGTTTCAGAACAGCAGAAGTGAGGAAAAAGAAAAATGAGAGGAAGCTTTAGAAAAGTGATTTATTATTGTGAGGGACCATAACATAATTTGTCTGAAAGCTTTTCAAGTATTCTGGATGGTTTCTTTAGGAACAGACAGATCCCCATTTCTACTAAACAAATGATTAACATTTTAATGTTTGCAAAGTCTCTAACCAAAGGGGAATAACTTCAAATTCTGTGAAAAACAGACAAAGACCCCACAGTTTTTATCTATAACAGCAGCAAACAAAGCAGGTATACATCCCTTGAATAGTTCAGTGAATGTTGACATTTCATTGTGGTGCTAAAACATTTTTCTGACTTTTTACACCTACTCAACACACTGCTGCTTTGAGACTGACAATAAAATAAAAAGTCCTGCTCCCACACAGGTGTCAGAAAGCAAGACTGAGTGTTTGTTGGGGGTGGTTGGACAGTCTGTGTCTATTTGAACTGAGGCAACCAAGTAAGGAACAAAGAATTAGCTCACATACCTCACTATCCTGAAATCTGTCATCAAAGTCAAGTCTATCCTTCTCTATGGTATTTAGCTTCAGCTTTAGGTTGGAGACTTCAGACATCAGCTCAAGCTTCTGGGTCTCAAGTGCACTTCTGCACAGTAGCTCCTACAATGATTAATGAAGGATGTTACAAAAAATTTTGTCAGTCAAAGTTTTGTCAAAAGTTAGTGACCTTCATGATGCCCTATGCACAGCTCTCAATACTAAATGGCTCTGAATCTTATGTACATATGATTTGACATGAGATCTGTTACAGGTGAAAAACACACACACCTGCTGCAGCATCTCCTCAGTTGCATTGAGTTTCTCTCTGTGCTCGTCCAAACATAAATCCAGGTCCCGTATCTTCTCTCCCTGAGCCTCCACCTGGTCTGTCAGTACACTCACCTGGATAAGCCAACATATTATTGCGTTTTAAAAATGATGTCTTTATGCATATGTAGTGTAAGTATACAGTGTTGTGTTGGTTTAATGTGGCACTAAGAAATTATCTTTGCACTGCTGCATGGGTACCTGAAGCACCAGAGACTCCTTATCACTTTCTAGTCTGGAAAGCCTTTCCTGGTAGTGGTCACCCCCAACCAGAGAGATGTGCCCATTAGACTTCAGGGACAAAAGAAAACATGGATTAGACAAAGAATCCTAAGGCAAACTGTTGGTTTTGCCTCATTCTAAGTGCAGACACAGGTAAGTGGCGCAGGTGAGTTGCACAGGACCAGTCATGCAGAAAGCAATGAGAGTTTCTGTGATCTCAGATGAAATACTTTACATCAAAGCATGACTAACTAAACTTCTTAACCCTGCACAAGCAAAAACCTTACAAGGCCAAGAAGAAGGCTCACATTCAGACTGCTGCACAAAGAGCGACTTACAGCATTACACAAAAGCTCTGGCATTTATTTGGCCTACAGCCCATTACTCTCCCAAACACCACTCTGGTTCCCAAGAAGTCAGCGTGTTTCTTGCAGCACATTGGCTGTGACATTGACAACACCAGCATTTCATCTTGCATTCCAAGGAAACTCAGCAAAAAGGCAACAGTCATGTTTTCACTTAGCAAACAAGCTGGCTGTCTACTTGCACAGAGGACAGTTTGCCCATACTTGTGTGCAGTCACACAAAGTGAGCTTAATCAGCAGCACACCAGATGTACTAAAGCTTGTTTGGAGCACATTCTGTCCAGCCATTACAGACAAAAACTCTTCCATGCTTACATAACGTAAACCTATTCCAACAATGGAACTGCTTCTTATGGAAATATAGTCAGGGTGAATCTCAAAGCGTCCAGAAGCTTTAAATAAATAAATAAATAAATAAAAGACTGCCATCTGCAGATTAAATATGAAGTCACTGTCACGCAATACCAACAATGAGCCCTATATTTTACACCCTTTATGTCTAGAAAAGCCAGAGAACAAGCCACACAGAGTCTCAGGCAGTATTCATTTGTCTTTCCTGCATGCAAGACTCTCACCAGGTGACCATGGAGCCACTCGACAAGACTGTCAGCCGTTGAGTCAGGGATCTGGCAGCGCAGGCTCTCCCTTTCCTCTGTGTCCATCAACTCCAGGACACTCCTCAGGTCTTCCAAAAGGTGAAGTGCTCGTAGGCTACCCATGAAAGGAGACGTGGGCGACTGGCAATCAAACAACCCATTGGAGTAGTCCATAGCCTTGGAGCCTTAGGGAAAGAAGCACAACAGCCACATTAAAGAAGGTATAATTCAATGAAGACACAGATGTACCATCTCATACTTCACTAATTATTACTACTCATAATAATAATATGGTACTTGTAGTTTGGACTAAAGCAAATTATCCTTATCATTCCAGTTATATGGAGACAATTTATGCCACATCAAAGTCCTCTACAACACACCATTATGGGAAATGTTATGGGTTGTGTTGTGTATCAGTGAAGACGAAACACTGACAAACCTAAAGCTCCTAACATCACACTGAAGCTATCACCTCTGCAACAAACCATAACAAGATACCAAACTCTTGTCAACGTTGACTCAACCTTGGTGAGTTATACTGTATCAGACTTTGTTGTGTTACACTATGACACAGCCGTAAAAGTTAGAAACACAGCCATCACTGCTTTTAATGTTTTCAGTCAGAATAAACTTTCATGCTTTAATGCTGCAGGAGAACCCTACCTGCTATAATTCCATCCATCTGCTCCAGGGCAGCTGCTAACATGTCGCTGGCATCAGACATCATCTTCAGTCCCTGATAAGCCTGGGAAAAAAGGAAACATTTTATAGATGGCACTTTATTTTGATAACCAACATTTTACTCGATGTAGTATATTTAGTTTTTTTTGAAAACAGTGGATTATGGATGAAAATAGAAAAAAAAGTATAATAAAGTACATAAAATCAGTCCAAAAATGAAATGAATTTAAAAATATAACATGTAACTTTATTGTGACTAACAACACGGCCGGCTGACAGACTGATAACAGTTTAGTTTACTGAATATCTGATGCTTTGCTTGAGATGTGAACGTCAACACTGTAGGTAGAGGACCAATCAAGCAAACCAGTTACAGCGGTTTATGTTTCTGGGCAAATAAAGTGCAGTGATGTTGGCATTAAGCATGTCATTACCAAAGGTTCCCACCCAGGAATTAGGCTGTAACTTCAATACAACTTCCACAGTGCTCTATGCCTAAAAAAGGACATTGCCTGGTAAAACAGCATGCTTGTATGATGGGTTTGGCTGTGTAGAAACACATACACTAAGACACCCAGGAAAAGCAACCTATCTAAAAGGTTACATGGTAATCCGGGGTCTGTGGTAGCTATAGAAATGACAGAAAAACAACTGAAAGAAATTTATCTGAGTCCTACTGGGCTGTTTCTACCTTCTTGAGCTTTTGGCTGCACAGATCTTTTGTAAATTCTGTCAGAGCAACAATGAATAATGCAGCTCAGAATCAGACCATTTACTTAAAATACTGGCACGATGGATGTCCTTCCAATAGGACACTGGACACTCTGTTTGGACCTCAGTGAAGATACATTTTAGTGTCCTAGTCTGGGATATCTGCCCAAAAAACACAGCAGTCCCTTTCTCTCTGAATGTTTAATCAAAAGGCTCTGCTGTATATTCATGCATGTACAAACACGCATGCAGAGGCACTCATCTGCACACACGCATACACACACACATCTTTTCCTTTAATCAGCTGTCTCATATCCTGGGAGTGCCCAACACTGGGACGTAGCACCATTTTCAATGTTTATGGAAACCACCCGCAGACCTTACACTGTTATTTTAGCATTCCTGTGGTCACAATTTCCATTATGTGTAAAATGTACTTCAACATTAGCAGCGTCACAACACACTGTAAGCTAAGACATGACAGGAACCACAATGCCATCGGTGAGATCCAGTCAACGGCCAAGTGGGTTTCAACAAATGTCTACCTAAAAATACTTCAGGCTATCTACAGTAACTATATGGCCCAGTTCTAATACATTAAGAACAATTAGCTATCTATTATCAAAATAGCAACTGATTATTTTATATTCTGTCATCAAATAATCAGTTGACTAATAGCTCAAAACCAGAAATAATGGCAAAACAGTGTGAAACTATACAATGCTTTTACTTTTCCAACAGAGTCGCATTTTTCTTAATTCAAGTCCATAGTACAGCACATTAAGGAGCGACCTTGGTTACTGTGACATATTGAAGAATTTATCCATCCTAGGGTGGATCCACTGGGAAAAAACTAATAAGGACAGGAACCAACTACAGGCAGCTCGACACTCCAACAACAGATGTAATAACATACACTACTAGTCAAAGGTAGCAAGCCGCCTAGTGGGCCACTTTTGGTCACAGCTTCTTGTTCAGCTTCAGCTTCTTCAGTGCTTGCTCATAAGGGAATTGTTGGGTTTTTAGTTTTAGTTTTTGTAAAGTGCCTTGAGATGATTTGTATTGTGATTTGGCGCTATACAAATAAAATTGAATTGAATGGAATTGAATTGAATTGAAAAGTTTGGACAAATCGATCTCAATGTTTTTTTTCTATATTCTTATTGTTTTCAAGATTGTAAATTAATACTCAAGATATTGGAATTTTGACAGAACAAATATGGAATTGACTAGCAACCAAAAACATGTAAAATAACCCAGAATATGTTATATATTTTTATTTCTGAAAAGTAGCCACCTTTTGCTTCAATGAAGGCTTTGTGCACTCTTAGTCACCTGAAATGGTTTTCCAAAAATCTTGAAGTTCCCAAAGGTGCTGAGTACTTGTTGGCTGCTTTTCCTTCACGCTCCAGTCCACTTCACCACAAACCAACTGGATTCAGATAGGGTGACTGAGAAGGCTAGGCCATCTGATGGAGCACTCAATCACTCTCTCACATAACCGAGAGGAGTGTTTGTTGTCATTGTCCTGTTGGAAAACAAATAAGTGCAGACCAGATGGGATGGCATATTGCTGCAAAATGCCGTGGTAGCCATGCTGGTTATTGTGCCCTCAATTTTAACTAAAGCACCAACAGTGTCACCAGCAAAGCACCCATCACACCTCCTCTTCCTCTTCACAGAGGGAACCACATATTCAGGAACCGTCCATTCACCCTCTCTGTGTCTAACAAAGACAGGGCAGTTAGAACCAAAAATCTCAAATTTGGACTCATCAGACCAGTTTTACACTGATTTAATGTCAACTTCTTGTGTTTCCTGCCTCAAGCAAGTCTCTTTGGCTTGTTTTTCCATAATAATGGTTTCTTTGCTGCAATTTTACCATGAAGGCCTGACTCATGTAGTCTATTGTGGATGTTAAAATATGTCTGCCACTTGAACCACAAGAAGCATTTCTGTGGAACGTAATCTGAGGTGGTGTAAATTGGCGGTTTCTGAGGCTGGTAATTCCAATAAACTTATCCTCTGCAACAGGGGTAACTCTTGGACTTCCTTTCCCAGGAGAGTGCTCTTCTGACCTAGTCTCATCATAGCATTTGATGGTTATGTTCGACTGCACTTTGGGAAACATTCACAATTCTTGTGATTCTTCAAATGGCCTGACTTTCATCTCTTTAAGTATTAATGGACTGTTTTTTAATCTTTATTTAACAGAGTACTTCTTGCCATAATATGGATTTGTACAGCAGTTGTAGTAGCACTAATAGGCCCATTGACTCTGTATCCACCTTTCCTTGGCACAAGACCCTCTGTCTAGAGGGTCTAAAGCAGGGGTATTCAACTAAAATTTAAAAAGGTCCAGTTAGAGAAAATTTCTTGAAGCAAAGGTCCGGAAGATCATAATGTCTAACTAGTTAGTGTGATATGTATTTAAGTAGCCTAGTAGTTTTATCAACATCTGCATGTAATCAATACCTGACTGTCAAATCAAATGAATTCATAATCTTTATGTTGTGTCTCATAATGGCGTTTCACATTGGCACTAAGTGCCACGGTTTCTGAACATATGAGACACTGGTTTAGTGTTCCCAGTGGGAAGTATGAACATAAATGAGTCTGTCCATTCCAGATTAAATGCTCTATTTTCGCTGTCCACTTTTCTTTTTTTAGTGGGCGCCATTTGTTCCTTATTTTTCCTCTCTTTCTCCGTCTCACTCGCCTGTTTCTCTCCCTTTGTTTTCTACATGTATCGCCTTTTTTCATTTTCTTTGTACTATCTTTTCATGTGTAACTTGCCTCTAGCGCTGTTTACACTGTAGAGTCGTAATGTTTACCGCCTGGAATGCACAGACTTGATTGGCTGAGTGGTATCACGTGGGATGGCTCAACTCGCATGCAATTGGTCTGTGCGTTTCCACTACCGTAAAGTCTAAAAAAAGCCGGTGGAAATAAAAACGCCCGGTTAGGTTTTAAATCATAACCTTCTGTTTTGGCTGTAGGTACAGGTCCGTATGGGGCAGCTTTTGGGTCCGCACCCGGACCGCGGTCCGCCTGTTAGTGAAAACCATTTCAGGTGACTACCTGCAGAGAACACAATGAGTGTGCAAAGGTGCCATCAAAGCTAAATGAAGCTACTTTGGACAATCTAAAATAAACAGTCCAGAATATGTTTTATAACACTACATAATTCCATAGGTGGTCTTTCATAGTTTAGCTACCTTCGGTATTAATGTACAATGTTATATAATAATTAATAATAAAGAAAAATAACCAAAGAGGAAGGTGCGCCCAAACTTTTGACTGGAAGTGTATATCCCATTGTGAACAGCAGACAACACAGACAAGAGTTTGGATCATGATAACTCAAACTGGAACCAAGGCCTGCAGGGCATCCCCCTCAAAAACCTGAGTCAGCTTTTCTCTCAAAGCAGAAAAGAAAACATGGGGAAGGTTAACACATGGTTTTAACCAAACACAGTTCAGACACAGCAGGCCAATACCTGACATGCTCCTTGGAAACCTGCTGTCAATGTGTCAGTCAGTTGTAAACAAGTGCAAAGACCCTGCCTAAGCACTTCCATGATTTCAGCCTGAGTACAGGGGGCACAGGGACCAACACAAAGCATAACGTGCTTACCTACCATGCATTCACAAGCTTGTTTCTCTAACCTTTGCCACTATTGCCCAGAGTTTCAGTGGTTACCCAATATTCTCATATTTTTATGAATTAAAAGACAATCTAGGAGAGCAGTTGCTGTACCAGCATTAGAGTATTAAAGTAAGTATTTCATATGTGCAAGCCTGCTGTCAAGCGAGACATCTCAAAAATCCCAACGGGCAAACATCCTTCCCAAAAACAAAGTCTCACTGTCTGCCCTTCTATAAGCACCACTTACACCAAGACACACACAGATGACTTTTGTTCATGGTAGTGGGTTATTTTGTCTGAAAGGCAACGCTACAGTACACACAGTATGTCTAACACTCACCTGCATACTCATTTTAGACCCCGAGAGCCTAAAAACAAAACCAGTGAGGGAAAAACAACATTCAGAAAGTAATCTTGCCCGCCAGTGAAAACAGCCATATGCTAAAACTAATGGAGGTCAGCAGGACGAACCAAAGTAATGTTATTTTATATATATATATATATATATATATATATATATATATGTATCAGTCAGCTCAAGTTCCTTGAGGCATGGAGCACCATCACAACTCATCTTCAATGGTTACCTTATGAAGAGCATAGGTACAATTTTTTTTCAAAAGAGAGAAAATGGTGCAATTGGTGCCTCATGTGACTATTAAAGTATGCAACATACAGAAAACAAAATAAAAGCCTCAGGGTCATCTGTGTCTGAGGAGAGAAAGGGTTTACAGCAGCCATGAAGTGACTTTACAGCCTGCATTGAGAAGAGCTGCAAGGAGGGTAAAGAGGGTTCATGGAGGGAGGAATTTACAATCCAGGCATAAACCATACAGCTGTTTACTTTAGTGTTCCTTTTTCAGCTAGATAGCATAGAGAAAGTGTGTACCAATTTCTGTGGATAGATCCAAGTCTCACCACATAATGACACTTTTAATGTTTTGAGTCATGCAGGCTTGGACCTACTCTTTACCTTCACACAATGTTTCCATAAGAAAAGCTTAATTCTGGCCTGCAAACCTCATCCTCTGTTACTTTACACAGTGAATACCCTATTCAGCAACGTAAAACCTAGAAAATGATGAGCAGTAACAAGCATATAAAGGTTTTGTTTTGGCATCATCTACCATAGATGCATCTGGGTACTAACCATATGCAGTGTACCATTCGCAGGATGCTTAACCGATTCATAAGCAAAGTCTTTGCTGTGATTTAATCTCGTGACAGGGCTAATATTATTGCCTCCAAGTTTAAGGATGCATGAAATGAAGCAGTGAAGTTAGAAGTCTGTGTGTTCAGTGATTCACTAGGTACAAACACAGTGGAGGCATTCATCAGCTGTCTGCGGGGCACTCCTCTGGAATAGCCTGCAGCTATTTTCGACCTAGGTGAGCAGGCAGAATACATCATCACTAATTTTATAAGACCAAACAACGAGGCGTATAGAAAAACGAGAGGTTGGTGTTAAGTTAAACAAATCCTTTTTTCTTTAGACCAACTGGAACTAAAAACAATAAATCCATTTGTTTACATTTGTGATGCAGTGTAAAGAAACTGAAGAGAAGATGAAAATGTAGTTTTTGAAATGAAGAGCTTCTTTTTCTGTGTTCTTAGACATGAAACAAAGATGACAGCTGCAATTCTTTGAAGATGGATACCAGTACATTGTTTTCATATTACTCAGAAGTGCACTGCTTCAACATCAACTTGGCTTCAACGTTTTTCATCACTGAATGTGTAGCCCATGTAAATCAAACTATAACTTAAGATATACACTAAGTTATTGTTTTGCTGTGAACAGCTTCACTGCAAGTCAGTAAAATTACTGATTTAGTTAAATCTGTTCTGTTCTTCCTGAGCAAATTCCCAGCATATTTGGCACAGTAAAGGTAGGAAGAGGTTGTCACGAAGAACCCTAGAGGTTACTTAAAAGCTGAACAATAGTTACAGATGGAAATAAGGGAAAAAACTATAATTAAATCACAAAAAAACACCTGATTTGAGTAAGCTAATTTAAATTGCTATGGCACAATGCTTCTTGCAGAACGACCAAAATGACCGAACACCTGGTGACTATCTGGTTCTTAGACAGCTCTGTTCTTGTGGTACTGGTTCGGTTCACCGTGGCCATTTGATCCGGTACCTCCAGTAAATCGTGTGTGAGGCCAGCACCACCTCAAGACAACACAGTTTAAGTATCCTCCACGCAAAACAGCGGCCTCGGGCAAGCAACTTTAAACAGTGTCTGGCAGAGTCTGGAGCGGTGGCAAAGTCGTAAACTGGTACTGGTACTTTGTGACTCCAGAAGCCTCCAGACAACGGTTTGATTAACGGACGAGACGCCATCGTCGTGAGGCTTGAAAAATAAACTGGAATTCCATATAAACCAGTTAGCTAACACTCAACGAAGCGTAAACATTTGTTTTCTGTCCAGCAAGTGAAATAAAAGCGAAATTCAGCGTCGTGAGGAAACTCGAAACAATCTAAAAGTAACTTTTAATGTCCCGGGACTGATTAAAAAACATTCAGCATCGTGCAAAAAAACTAAGAAGTGACTGCTAATAAACGTTACTACGGCGAGAAAACGGGCAACAGCCGTTTGTCTCGACTGGACTTTAGCAACTCCTTAACCGAAGTTAGTGGAAAAAAAAAAATCTTAGAAAAAACATCCACAAACTCACTTACCGAAACTCTGCTCGATTGGATTTTCAAAAATCTGCGTTAGTGGTTTATAATGAGTCCACGGTGCTTTGTTGTTGAAGTTCTCCGTGCCCACCAGTGCCTCCCCCGTCCGTCCACATCGTTACGCCATGATGCCGAAGTGACAGGGTCCCTGGAAAGGCTGTGACGTCACAGCTGGAAAATCCCGCCCTGAACCGGGAGTCCTGGTGCATTCACTGTACGACGGAAGAGATGGGACACAAGAGCTTCCTTGTTTTTGTTTATTTTAATTATTTATTCTTCAATATTTAATTTAGGCAAATTTCAGAATACATTAACATAGAAATATCATACATGTACTGTATAAGACTTTAAAAAAGAAATTAAAAATAATATTTCAAAAAATAAACACAAACAACCACTTATCTGGATTACCTGGATCAGGTGTGTTCAGTCCATTAGAATCTGGAAGATACCATCTTAGATGACGGTGGAAGTGAGGGAAGACAACGTGAAATGGTATCCCCCAGCTTCTGATTGGCTGAACACACCTGATCCAGGTAATGAACAGGGAAGGGCAGGGACAGTAGCCCTCGAGGACCAGGATGGGCCAGCACAGGAGGAGCAGCTCCTCAGGACAGCTGTGCACCTCCATTTAAAGGAAACAGGACACTCTTTTGAAGACAGTGATGTACATATTTTGGACAGAGAAGATAGATGGTCTGAGAGAGGGGTCAGAGAAGCTACATTTGTTCAAGTGGAAAAACCCTCCCTTAACCTGTCTTCAGTCTACCAGGCTGCCCTTTCATCCGTTCCCAGGAAATTTAGGAACACATCAAATGTCTTCCAGGGATTCAAATTCAAAATTCAAATTCAAATATTATTTGTCACATACACAGTATGATATGCAGTGAAATGCTTGCACCACTGTCCATGACCTCAGTTAACATACACATAACAATTTAGGTAAAATTAAATGAGATGAAAAGAATAAAACTAAAAATAAATTAAAAAAAATAACAATAACAAATGTGCCAAATATATAAGATAAAATAAACTGAATTTGCAATTGCAATTATAACTTTGCAAATATATGGATAAGATAAAAATAAAATAAAATAAAAAGAGGACACAGACAGATCACGAGTCCACCATTAGATCCTAACGACCCTCACCTGAGCTCACTTCTATTGTTCACCTAAGGAGCCTATTCAGACCAGGTGTGAAGTCAAACCAACTCAGGAGTGTGGGTCTAATGACTCTCACCTGATTTACATAGCTCACCTAATGAGCCTATGGGACTAGGGGTGGAGTGAAACCAACCTGAAGGATAAGTTGGAGGTTCCAGACCAGTTTTCTCTCAGACTGATGAAGCTACTTGGATGAGTAGTGAAACGTTTTGACCTAAAAACTAGAAACTAAACTCCAATTGTCCCATGACTCAACCTCTCAATAGGCATAAGTATTTACATTATAGCAAAAAGAAAATGAACACATCTTTACATTTCATTCCGCTTTTAAAAAAATAATTTTATATTTTCAGTTTTTCCACTCTTTTTGGTGTGAATGAGTGATAAGGATTGAATATACATTTGAAACTCATGTAGAAAAGTAGCAAAGTTGGGGGAAATCTTGAAAAATTGACATGCATGTATATGGAATTTACCACAGATGATTAATAAATTCACTATATGATATATATTCTTATCCTTATGTTCAAAAAATAAAAATACTGTTTTAATGTGTACTTCTCTGATTTTTTTGGAGATACAAAACTTATATGGTAATAATCAGGTCCTCTGCCAGTCTGAGTCTGCACAGATGCCATTCCAGAGGTTTTCGACACGAGAGCATCGTGCTGGATCAAACCATACACTTTTGACAACAACCAACAGGACACAACAAATACACTTAAAGTGTTGAGTCCTTATTTTTCCGTTTACCTGTATGAAAACTAACCAGGAACAGCCACAGTGAATTGTCGTTTCCGGACACAACACTTGTTTCCTTTGCATTTAAGTTGACACTGCAGGATATATTCCATGTTTTTGCAGAAACCTTGAAAGCAGCGTATTCCTTAGGGAGTCTGGGAAGTTCCTGTGTGTCAGTTTTAAAGAAGCACAGACGCCATCAAGTGGTCTATACATGTCAGTGGTGGAAGTCTCCAATCCACCTATAGTGCAAGTTAAGGTCCCATGGTTTTATTCAAGTGAAAGCACAGCAATATTAACAGCAAGATGGACAAGAACCATTGAAAATTAACACTCAATTTGTCTCCAAATGCACTTTGCCAGTCAAGTACTTCAAGGTTGTAGTTAAGTACAGTTTTTGCCTAAATGTAGCCTACTGTACTCTCCATCTACTGTTGTGACCAACAAAACCATAGTAGGTTTATGCATTAAATCAAACAGCAGAAAACATACACACAGACAGTGATATCAATTGTTGCAGCAAATGATTCCTGGAAACATCAGGTCAAACTGGTTCATCTCTCTGCACCTGGTGAATTGAATTTGAAACTGCAAGTCAACCTTGGGTCCCCAGAGCAGTGGCCCTCCTCAGTGGCCTCTCCACCTTCACTGTGCTGGGGTCACATTCCAGCATCTTTCTGATCCAGTCATCATCCAGTGCTCCCTCTATAAATTCCTCCAGACTGATGACAGCTTCAGCCATAACAAGGACAGGGGACACCAGAGACACAAAAACAGAGGACATTCTATTAACATTATTTTGTTCGGTTGCCTCTCAGAAACCTTGTTGTTTTTAGAATTGCTATAAAGACTTTGGGATAATAACTTAATAGCCACTTAGGATTTTGCAGATTCAGTTTTTCCGTTCCTCCTTTTTTATTTCTTTGTCTGAGTCATCATGGATCCACATAGTCTTAAAATGCATACAGATGATTGGAAAACAAATTCCATTGTTTTTTCCACATTGAATAGTTCTTCAAAAACACAGCAATTAACCCTGTCAGGGCAATTTATTGCAGGAAAAAACACACACTGCACACTGCACTGCACTATGACTGTGTTAGTGAATGTGACAGCCATTGTTCCAAGCTGAAATAACACTGCACTGTGATTTCAAACAGAAGGGGGAAATAGTGTTCTCACCGTTATTGTCTTTATCTAATCTCACAAATATCCTGTTGGTACATTCTTCAGCTGTGAGGGGGCTGGGTTCTGTTAAAGCAGCAGCTACACTCATCTTATAAACAGCCTGTGAACAGAAGGAAATACACATGTAACACCTATGGTGGCATCTCATGACAAGTAAGCTTGAAATGTGTGATCTCCCTTTGCTTTGGACACACTCAGTCTTCCACACCTACACACCTTCATGATCTCAAGCATTTCCTCTCTTGAAATGGCTCCATCTTTATCTTTGTCATAGAGTTTGAAGGACCAGCATAATTTCTCCACAGCTGAACCCTCAATAAGCATGCTGATGGCCATGACGTACTCTCGGAAATCAACCACCCCATCCTAGATGAAAAAAACAACAACAAAAAAAAAAAACAACTCATTGACATCTTTGTTTGATACTGGGATTTCTCTTCATTGTTTTTAAGATGCACTGTTAACAAGTATAGTGCCATTCAGAGTAATTTGCTTACCCCATTATTGTCCAGTGTGCGGAATATCTGCTCTGCATACTCAGATGACTCACTGCCCACTGTTCCATTGCAGAAATGCCTTTGAAACTCATGAAGAGTGATCAACCCACTTGGACATTCAGTAATAAACTTTCTATCAAAGAAAATATGCAGGATAAATGTTTCAGTTGTAATTGAAGGGTCAGTTTTGGAGTAGGTGAAATATGTCCTTTACACTGAGAATTAAGGTCAACCCATTCTCTGTCTGTGGAGATTACACGTTTGTTTATAACACCGTGGGATCAGAGCTAAGATAATTAGGACAGATCATTTTGAACTGTTTTACTACAACAGCAAAGTAAAGCTAAGCAGCAGTGTGCAGTCATGGAAATAAAGTAGGGCTAAGGACACTATTCCGTAGGTTTCTGCAACAGCTCACGCAGCAAAACAAACAATATAGACAATAACCCAAAACAACAAGAATCACAAAAACAATTTGTTTTTCTGTAAAACAACATAAATAACAAAATGGCACTTCATAATAAACCTTTTAAAAGTAGTTTCACAAGTAATCTGCAGTTTTCTATTGCTACTCTCCTTTCACTTACTCCAACAGGCACTTGCTACCTGAACATAAATTACAAATGCTGTTACCAAGACTTATACTGTAGAAAATTCAAAGGCCCAAATCTTACCTAAACCATTCGTACAGCTCTGTGATATAACAGTTTCCTCTCCTACAAGGTAGGCTAGCCACTTGGCCCATTCTGTAAAGAAGGAGCAACATCTCTGCATTCAATACTGACTTTATATGCACAACAAATCCCAGCTTATGCCATACTCTCTTAATTGCACCAAGCACGACTTGATCACACACTATCCAAATTACACAAAGCTAATCTCCTCAGAGGGGGCCCAGTAAGCAAGGTTGTATGTACACCCACTTGCAGAAGAAGGTAAATGTAATTATGTAAACAGAGGGTTGCTATTTCTTAATCAACAGAAAACTGAGGAATAAAAATGGAAAGAGCTTGATATATAGATTGTAGCTGCTTTAAAACTGATTTGATATTTCTGATTCTGATCCAAATGGTTAAGATAAGATAAGTGACAGTTGGCTGTCTGCCTTAAATTTTGATGCCACACATTTCAAAAAACTAATATAACAATAAATGATACAAGAGACCAAACATAGAGCGGAGCACGCAATCAGAACATAATGCTCCCTAAGTTTACAAAATCTACTTTTTTATTTTAAATGGAGACAGAAGCAAATATGCAACCTCTTTGCCTTAGCAAAGTTTGTCACCACCAAATAAGGTGAGAGCAACATTTTAGCTCTCCGGGGAAATTACAACTATAACCGTACAATGATCGAACAAGAAGAACAGGATGAAAAAAAAAAAAAAAAAAAATAGTGGACTTTTTTTGCCTTTAAAAAGGACCAGCGTACATCTATGACATGACTCCATAGATGGGCTTGTTTGGTTAGGTAGTGAGTGCTGAAGCCATCATGTACAGCTCCTGTTTCATCTGCGAACAACCTTCCACCTCATTCACGATGTGAACAGCATGCCATGTTGTGTCAAGTTAATCCAATGATTCAACCTTTTGGCCCTCCTTTCAAGCAGGAGGTGGTCTCCACATGCAACACAGGTTTATTGTGTGTCCGAGCAGAAATGTCCAAAGGCACTTCGGACACAGGCAGGAGTGTCTTTGTCAGTTCAGCTGCTCCTTTCACCGACTCCTCATAATTCAAGCATCAGACAGAAAAGAGAGTATTCACGATTCACAACAACCTTTTTTATCTTTGAAACCAAAGTTCTTTAGAGTAAAATCTTAACAGTCCTCAAGAAGTGAATAAAACTCATGGCCCAGTTAGCAATATGAACAATGGCATGGCATAATAATAACTACAGTTTCATATATTGTGCATGTGAACAATGACAGAAGTGCTTTGTTTTGATTGACTGGTATTAACAACTTCGGGTGGATATGTCTGACAATGTGTTAAAAAAATAAACTAACAAAACTAATAATAATACATGTCAACATGTAATGACTTTGCTGTTCATTCAGTCCCTATGATATTTCAGCAGTGTTCAACTGGTATCTGGAATATATAGACTTTATCATACTTACATGTTGACAAAGGTTAATTCTTTATATCTTTAAACACCGGAAGTGTACCACAATACCTAAGTACCATACTCCCTATGTTTTAAGCCAGGCAATACCATTTGTACTTTATATTTCACTCATTGAAACATAGTCTGTATTATCTTGCATTAGCAAAGCTTCATTTCATCACAACAGGATATTTTATATCTTATAGTGTTTGTTTGAGTCATTCATGACATTGCAGTGATAATTACATGGACAGACAAAGGGACATGCCTGAAAGTTTAGAAGTTATGGAATGACAGCTCTGTATAGCAAAATCCCTTAATTTATGCAGGTACACAACAACACTGTATGTCTGATAGGTACAAAAAAACAAACGGCTTTTGAAAGACTGTCAGTGCATAATAGTACATGAAAAACAGCTAAAGCTATGGCTTTCCTTCAGACAGTAAGTGTAAGAACACAGACTCAATACACCACATACAAAGTACAGTATGTGGGCAAGTATGTAAAACTTGAACTGGAGGACAAAATACTGCTACAGTTACAAACTGTACTGTCATGTTTACATGGGGCAGCTTTGTTTCCATTACTTCCTGAGTTATCGCTTCGACCATTGGACTCAACCTCAAAATGTGTAATAAAATGTCAGTTGTGTGAATGGATTTGCTGTTCAGCCTGAACTATTTCAGCACATGCGAAATGCTGTTGTGCATTGCCCGATGTAGCACTATAGTGTTAATGAAAAACTGGGTGCTCTCAAAACATTTATGAAGAAGTAATGTTAAATGTTTAGAGCTGGGGCAAATAAAATCCAGGGAAGTTTGTAAAAGTGTACATACAAAGACCTGAAAATAGTCTTCCTATGCAAACTATCCCTTTAAGACATATATGGCCTGAAGACAAGGTATTTGCAATAATACCAAATGTACACATAATACAGTATGTTCAAGTAAGTGTACAAGAGAGGTTGCTGGGCTGTTTCCATTGAAAATGTTCAGATACTGACAAGAGAAATTCTCTGAGTGGCACATCATTAGGTGACTCTCAAAGTCAGAGGTTATGGAAGTGTGGTCTTCCGTGGTACGCTGGCCACCTATAGATTGAATCCTGAGGGGTCACAGACATGGGCCACGTTATCAAGATTTCTCCCTTGCATTTTAATGAAACATACAGTACCTAATCAAAGCATAACCTTTAAAAAACACAAAATCGGTTCAGTGCATTTTTTGCATCATCATTCCAAACCGTTGTTCAAATGTAGTTGGAGCAGAGAAAATATAAGCAGGAGAACCAAGCCACCACGATGTACGTCATGTCTCTATCATATGAATTCATGGGTACTTCAACCTCATCCGGCCTCTTCAGTTAAACAGAGGATGACAGTGGATGTGAGAAAAGCAGTGAGGAACAACGTTTCAGGGCAGGCAGACCACTGTAAGGCTTTATAGGCACATCCTCCTTCTGAAGAGGGAAAGCACGTGTCCATTGTTGTCATCGATCCTGCTCCCTGTTAGAGCACCCACCCAAACACTACTCAGCTTATATGGAAAAACCTAACTAATAAATAAAGTCTTTAAAAAAAAAAAGAAAAAAAAAAGAAAAGAACGCTGCATCTTGGAGTAAGCATTCAAGCAGTTCTTGTAATTGAAAAAGTGATGGTCCAAGTGTTTTCCAGTGTGCTACAGCATCACACTGGGACAGTAGATTCTATAAAGACCAGTGTGTCCCTGCAAAGTCCACAGCCTCGCCTAAGTTTGTGTCCGTCTCTAGGAGGCTCATGATCACGGCCATGGCTGCTTCATCGTTGCTAAGGCTACTAAGGCCTGGTCCAACCACACTGTCCAAATCCAGCTGGGAATTCTCCCCTGAGGTGAGATGAAGTGAGAGAGTGGGGGAAAAACAAAAATACAGGTTGTAAGAGGAAACAGGAAATAATTAAACATCATTCTACATTAAAAATGATAAATAAGCTATTTATCAGGATTAGGAAAAGTACCCATAAGTGTTTCTGCTCCTGAGAAAGCGGCTCCCTGGGGATCATCATCTGAACTGGACTTTCCTGGAATCTCCATATCTGTTGCTTCTCCATTTGGCACCTAAAGACCAATAATTATATCCTTAGCAGCAACATGGCAGAAGTTCAGTCAAGAGGGGAAAAAATGAGGATCAAATCTGTGCTGGTGAAATTATGCCTTTCAAACTATGGAGAGACTTCACCATAATTTCAAAGTACATACAGCTGTGACTGCTTCATGTTTTGGCTTGTATGCCACTTAAAAAAAAAAAAAAAAAAAAAAAAAAAAAAATTGCCAGACATATTCAAGCAATTTAGGCAGCTCCCATATTTGTAAAGGTCTTTTGTGCAAAGAAAATAAATAAATAAATAAAATTATTACAGGGAAACTACTAAGCAGTTGTAAACTTCAGTGGATAATGTTTATTGTTTCATTTCATATAAAATATTTAGCATATTATGGAAATTCCTCCCCATTTGTCTACTTCTACTACTGCAAATATAAATTTTCAGATAAAATTCACACCTTTCGCAGGTAGTGATAGGAATTTTGTAAAGTGCCTTGAGGTGATTTGTATTGTGATTTGGTGCTATACAAATAAATTGAATTGAATTTTTACTGTTCACATAAAACTGAAGTAAGTTGACTAAACAGCTTTTGAAAACATCATTGCCACTAGGAAGCAATATAAAAAGTATAGTCTAAAATAGACTTAAAATCGGTAAACATACATGATCGTTTTTTTAAGTAAGCCCTTTTGCACGGAGCTAGTCTTGGAGGTTTCATGCAATTAAAGCAAAATTTTCAAGTTTAAGCTGTGGGCTTTTCCACCTCATTAACAACTGGGACATGAACATTTCCATGTACAGAAACCTACATTGTTGCTGACTTGACTGTGAGTTTGTGGAGATTTATCCTGTGGTAGACTGAACGGGCTGACGTTACCACTGGAAGGTGAGGAGTTCATCCTAAAGCAGAACAGACACAAATGAACCAATAAGCATTTTAATTGTAATTCTAAAATTAATGCATCTGTGTATATGGATTGAAAAGAATTATATCTGTTACAAAAAGTAAAGAGGACATGTTCTATTTTCATGAGGCTGCACCTGTTGAAATCCAGCAGCTCATTGGCAATCTGGGTCCCTATGCTTCCAGCATAAATCATAGTTCCTGGTGTGGTGGAGATGCCTGGTATAATTGGAAGGGACTTTTTGTCATCTTTTAACAGAAACAAAGTAAAGTGTGACAGAATAGAAAACATATTCTTTACACTGTGCTGTGACTTCACAGTTGGCATTTTAGAGCATAATGGCACATCAGAGATATCAATGAGATCATATCTACATTTTTTTTTAAACATCCCATTTCAACTGACCTTGAGAAGTCTTGAAATTTCCCGACTGTTCAGACTTGTTTCCAGATCGACTTGTTCGACTGTGATCATACCTTGTTATGGGATGAGAGATTGGTTCATATATCTCAGGTACAAAGGTATTAAGGTAATGCACAAAGAGAAAGAAGCATATACTCACGATATGACTGTGTTAGTTGACACTATGTATTCTACTTCTTTGGTCCAGGGATTTACAAAACTAAACCACTGACTTTGCAGTGTGACAAATGAGCCATATTTTGTTTTGAACTTATAGCAGTTTGTCTCTATTTTCTCTTTACTCCGCAGCACTGTGGAGAAGAAGCAGTGACATGAAGAGTTAGAGGACTAAAAGGAGGAAAATAAAACATCAGTATCATCTGCTTAAGGCAGAGAACACTAGAAGCACAGGAACAGTAAACATAATATGAGGAAACCATACATGATTTACCTCTTCTTCAACATTGCATATATACTGTAAATTAAAATATAGGCTCCATAATTAAAATATGTAGTCTTCATCTTAGCAGGTACTGAGCAATGTTAATAAAACAATAAAGATAACTAGACGATTAGAAGAAAGATAAACACCATGAAGTCCCTGAAAAATATAATTTACCCTTTCTATGTCTGTCAGCTAAGTGTGGTAAGTCATCTTGATGGAAGTACTCATAGCACGATGTTCCAAGCAGTTCTTGGGGAAGATAACCAAGAATGGTTGTTGCTCTGCAGAAAGAAAGGAAAAAGTTAAATAACCATGTGTAGTTTTAGCAGAAATAGAGTTCTGTATGTAATAGTCTGTAAGCATTTGTTTTCACTATGACATGAACATTTGTTTGTCAAAGGTGGTAGAAATGTCAATGAAAGATGTTTGAAATCTGTCAAAAATGTCATGCACCCTCCTCCACTACTCCCTCATTCAAATTTAACTCTACCTTTGATCAACAAAGGTGAATTTGCCATCCATGGCGTAGCGTGTGATGAACTCTGTAGGTTTAACTCTGACTTCTCCATTAGCCTGGGGAGATGAGTGGGAGTGGACACGTCCCACTGCAACCAGGCAGCTGAAGTGGGAGCTAACCTGCTTGTCTGCCTCGCCCTCCCCCTCTGCTCCAAACTGGCTAGTAGGCCAGCTGCGCATGTAGCCTGTACAATGGACTGTGCAGTACTTCTGTGACTCTGTAGCCACATGCAGACACAAATCACATATGTCAAAAAATGGCGCACACAAATAAAAGCAAAATATAATCATTCTTTTACATTTCATGTTGTAGCTGATACAAATTATATTAGCTGTTAAACTAAAATAACCTAGACTGTACAGGCAAGCTGCTGTGTAACCTGCTATATTATTTTCCTACCTTTCTTTTTAGAAGTGGTCGCCTGAAATTCCTTCTCCTCCACTTTGACAGAAATTTTGTTGTACTTCATACGGCAGAAGAAAGAGCGGCGTGCGCCTGAACACAGCCGTGCTGCGCCAACTGGGAGGTCAGCCTGGACCTGCAGACCAGCTTAGGACACAACAGGAATGTCAAATGTGCTCTCTATCTCACACGCTCACACATAAGCATACAAACATAAATAACTGCTTTACTTTTAGCATCTATTAGCCGTTCACGAGGGTATAATTCAGAGGCTGACAGCTGCTCTTTCACTTTTCCCATGTCCTTTGGGTGTATGTAGTCAAACAGGCTCTGTCCAATCAGCTCCGCCTAGAGACATGACAAACAGCTCATCAAACAGGACCTAATCAAGGTTAGTATGCTGATAAAAAGAAATGTCAAAAGCATTTTGCATCTACACAATTTCTGCTGACAAACTTAACAAAATACAATCTGCAAATACAGTAACAAATGTAAATTTGTTACCCGACTATAATTTAATATCTTTGTGACGGACTCTGAGACAAAAACTATTTTTCCACGATCGCAGCCCACTACAAACAGGAACCCATCTGCAGCCTGCACAACAAAGAAACATGTGGGAGAACAGGGGGAGAGTGATTAAAATATTTATAGCTTAAGAGTTATAATAATAATGTGCAGTAAAAACACACAAAGATAGCTTGGGTGTTTTTTGTATGTTAGGATATCCCTAAGTTACTGTATTGTCCAAAGATGGCTTAGCAAAAAATGTAATTATCTTAAAAATAAAAACACATTCCATTACATGAGACTGTTTCTTAAATTGTGAACACATTAATTGTCAGCTTCCACAGTCAACAATACCATGAGAACGAGGTGTTTAAGCTCTTCATCTGGAAGGAACGATGGCTTGTAGTTAGCTTCAGAAAAGGAGCTTGCTGAACCTAAAAATACAAACATATTACACAATCTCATATCAATACATTGTATTTGGACATTATATTAAATGATGATTCATTTTTATTATTAAAAACTGGATCTTATTTTCAGAGTTTCAAGTTAAGAATCCGCAATTACATTCAAGCTCTCAGATTGTCTGACTGCTTATTTCTTCACAGAAAGACTTTAACATATAACAATGTTTCTTGTGTCCAAGTGCTGTATATGTTATTGTAATGAAATGTGCAATGTTTTCTTAGAGCTGCATCACAGCATCTGGACTTCTTGTTGAGTTCAAATGTTTCAGCACACAACAGAGAATCTTGACACAGGTACAGTGTTTTATAACAAATCTAACTAATCTCAGTTGCAAGAAGCCAGAATTAACCCTTAATTAACTGAAGTCAGATTCAACAGTCAGTTACAAAGCCCAGTTATTGGCTCTGTACCTTTGAGAGATTTGAGATGCTGCACAGCCATTCTGAGCACAGTGAGTTTGTCCAGCTTACGAGACATGGGGTTACAAGTCGGGATCATGGCTGAAAGCTTGTCGATGAGGTTGTTCATTTTGTCCCGTCTTCTCTTTTCAATTTGGCTGTGTGGTTCCCTGCAGACAAATTAATGAAGAAACCCTTTAAAGGAGTGTTCTGCTTTGAATTTACAGCATATTGTAAAGTTTAGAGGACTTCACCAATCCACATTTAAAGACAGATATTACAAGAACACAGGAATATAATAAATGTGATTGTATCCAACATAACCAACCTGAAGCATTTGATTTTGATATGCTGATCCTCTCCATTTGACCTATAGATAAGAAACATAAATATGAAATTTATGTATATTTATTCCAAGCAACAATATACAAATGTACATCAAATGCACACAATAAACAGGTGAGCAACCAAATGTCTGGCATGATCAAACTGCTTTGCTTGCAAAATAAAATGAATTCACAAAATAGTTGATATTTTTCTGATTATTAGCTCATCTATTAACCAATTACTCATGTCAGCTCTACACAGAGTACCTGTCTTGGTCATCTTCCATATCTGCATCAGTGACAGAAGTGGATTTTGGATCCCTAAAGAAAAAAATAGCCACCATCAATAATAGTATCAATTGAAGTAATTGGCTTTATAAGATTTTCTTTAAACCAACTTAAAGTAATCACGCCCATACTCACTGGTTGTCTGTGCTGCCTTTGCGCTTCCGGGGCATGTCCATGGGTATGCTCACAGACATGGCAGCAGCTGAGGATGGGGTCATTACACTGGGCAGACAGATAGAACTACTCTGGTTTTCCTCAACCAGCACATCCTCTGAAACACAGAAGAGACACTGAGCTGGAACTGATCATAACGGGTGGGGTCTTGATTTTATTTTTTAATTTAATATGTTTCCTTGCACTCTTGTATTTCAGGCTTCAAATCTGTCAGTCAGCACTTTCTCCGTTCATCACCACAGGCCTGCTCAAACTCAATCACAATGTCAATGTCAGTGCGATAAAATGGTGGTTTGTCCACAAATGTCTTTATTAGAATGGATACAGGCATGTGAAAAGATAACTAAAGCATCAAGCTGCTGTGTTGAAGGTGTTTTGAGACTACAGACAAGATGCTGCAACTCTACTGCCTAGTCTCTGTCTCTCCACTACCTCCATACATCATCTATTCTGGCAAGACATGGAGCTGCCAAGACTGTGATTTGGTCATGACCTCCGAAGTATGTGAGCGTACGGGAGAGAAACTTCAGAGAATGGCACGAGACGGACCAAATGGAGCTGATATCCACGCCACCTATTTTTACTCTGCTCCACAGATCCTATGACCCACATAGCCATTAACAGATCAGCAACAATCTGATTTTTATTGCTGACCTCCATGGACATAATTTGGCAGCAACATAGGTGTCATGGAAACCAGTTGTTTCATATTGACATCGCAATTTTTATTTTCAATTAATGTTCATATTTTTACTAACAGTCCAACACCCAGATATTTTGTTTGCCATCAAATAACACAAAGGAGGGCTACAAATCCTCACACCTGATTTGAGATGATGATAGTACACTGCAGTGAATGTTTTTGCTTGAAAAATGAAAAAAAAAAAAAAAAAATTACTAGAACTGCATCAAATTAATTTTCTGACAACTACAGAGCTACTTGAAATGTTTTTGACTCTTACAGGTGTTTGCAACCAATAAAAATTTGATTCTGTTGCCAGACAAATGTGACCTGATCTACATCATGCAACAGCTTCATGATGAAGACTGAGTGTGGTTTGTAAAACTGCAGCAGGTGAGTTGTAGGGTGGGGTATGCTGAAAAGAGCCTGAATGATGTCATTGGTTGATTTAAGTGTTGCTGATAAATCATATCAGCTGATAAGCAACAGGAAATTATAGCAATGGAAAGCTAAAGATAGGTGTTTGAGCTATTTTATTACCAATGTTGCCAAAGCACTACAGTGCCTCTGTTAGCAACACACTAATCCCTGTAAGCATCTACCACAAACTGGCTCAGTGAACATCACAAGCAGGGACTCTACACAAAACCAAAGGAATTTCTCAAAAAGTGAGTCAACAAACCACTACGCTCACAATCTAAAATGCTCCCTGAGGCCAATTGTCCGATTCAGAAGTGCAGAGATCCCACCTTAGCACATGGGTTTGATCACCCAGACAGCAGCTTAGTTAAGTGACTGTGATAATAAGGGAGTCCATGCAAAGATTATAAAACCCCAATTCCAAAAAAGCGGGGATTGCTGTGTATAATCTACATAACAGAAGGCAATGATCTGCAAATCTCATAAACTGATATTTTATTCACCATAGAACACAGAAAACAGAGTGAATATTTAAACAGAAAATGTACCATTTTAAGAAAAAAATAAGGAAAGTGTTTAATTGATGGCAGAGGCAACAAAAAGCTGCAAAAGTAAGTGATACTAAAGAAGAGCTGGAAGAACGTCTTGCAACCGATTAGGTTAATTGGCAACAGGTCAGTAACTTGAGTATAAAAAGAGCATCTTCAGATCAGAGTCTCACAGAAGTAAAGCTGGGCAGAAGTTCACGAATCTGTGAAAATCTGCATCTACAAGTTGTCGAACAATTTCAGAATAATTTTCCTCACCATTTGATATGATTTCTATTAACTACTATGAATAAAATATGGGTTTAAGAGATTTTCAAATCACTGCATTCTGTTTTTATGTAGATTTTACACAGTGTCCCAACTTTTTTAACTAGGGTTGGAATAAAACTAATAGAACAAATTACAACTGAAGACTGTTCAAGCAATGATGAAACTACAGAACCAGCCATACCGGAGGAGTGTAGGGATGAGAGCAATTTGGAGCAAAACAAAACAAGATAATGTCTCACCCTCATAATTCAAAAGATCTGGCTAGTTTTGGTAATACTGCACAGATAAAGAGCCCTGTGGAAAAACACTAGAAATTGCATGCATGTTGAGACAAGTAATTCACAGTGAAAGTTGATCCAGAAATTCCCAGTGCTCCCCTCCTTGTTTTTGACTGTTTCCACAGCAGCATTTACTCTCAGTCACTGTATCACTTTACTTCATCATTAAAGACAGTATGTTCTTGAACGGCAACATAAACACTGGTCTCCTCTAGCTTCTATTCTGCAGAAACAAATAAATGAGTACTGGAAAGCAGACTATTACAAATGGCTCTGTTATTAAATAATAGGGCATGACTTGTTAACTAGCTAATTATAATCAACAACACTAATAATATAATTTTGTGTCATACAGCTTTAAGATACTTCTATCGCAATAGTGTTGTTGATTCAACTTTAGTTTGTGACATGAAACAAATTTTATTGTAATAGCATCATGTCCAGCTGAGTGCACCCTATTTTATTATCAAGTCACTTTGCTTGGTTTGTGAAACCTGCTCCACTTTCAATGACTCTAGCCACAAAAGGCTTCATGCAACTTTTTTGTAAAAATATGCAGCAGTACACCCCAACGCCGCAGCAGTCATGTTTTCTTGTTATGGAATAAGATACATGTTACTTGACTTAAACTGTTACAATTTCTCAGTAGTTAACTGAAAGCACCGGTACCTTATTATTCAATTCACTACTATCACCTATATATTTCTAAATCTCTCTATACTCCTCTATACTAGAAGAAATAGCGCAAAAGCCAGTACCTAAAATTAATGATGCTCTTGTTTGACCTACATTTTATGTAACTATCGTGTCCGACCACTGACGCCACACAAGCCACAAAAGGCATTGTATTAAAAACACAACGACACAATTTACACCAAGAATGTCTCCTCATTGTCAACCTTGTATTTGTGCCTAAAACCAGGACATACATTTAGCAAAAAACATTTTTAAAAACTCATCTCCTAAAAACCTAAAGCCATTTTCGTCGGTCTAATGTAATGCAGTAAACCACAATAAAGTTCAGCGCAGCCTAGCACGGTTTCATGTTTACAGGAAAACACCTGTTTACAAACAAGTCTTGCGTCTATTCCGCCGGTAGATGAAGTCGTTCTGTGGTCGATCATAGACCGGCAGGACTGGTATCTGGGCCGCCGTGAAAACATGAAAATGGTAACTACTCCTCTAACGCACAGTAACACCGGCTTCATCTTGGATAAACGGCTGAGCCGCTTGTCGAGCGACCACATATGTCACTAGGCCTGAACAACAACGAGCAGAAATGCTTAATATTAACGTGACACCAGCTCTGTGGGAAACCTGGGACTACTGCAATCTTTAACATATCCACGGTGACAAACTGTCATGGCTGTAAAACCACCTCAAACCGAACCGAGCGGTTTCAGAGTCCCGCCCCGTGAAACAGGCCGTGCTACCGCTGCTAAGCTAACACTACACGGCTAGCACAGACACTACACAAACACAAACAGTTTACACATAAATACGATTATTGTGCCTCATTGCGAGTTGGATTAAAGTCATCGTCCACCAAACACGTTAGCACCGTGACAAAACACCGCACACTGGTATATAAACGCCGTAAATGGCGACTTTGCTCTACTGATCTAGTGACCTAGTTTTAGATTAGCGCGAAGTTAGTACTGTCAACCGGTGAAAAACAGTCCAAGAAAATATCGCGCTGCGTCTGTCTTGGCAGGATTATCTCAACGTCACAGCTTTGTTAGCTTGCCCACTGTCAGCATTCATATTCATACAAAGCATTTGTGGTGTTTTTTACTTACCTGCCGGTTCACCTTCCGCCCTGTCACCGGTGCCAGCCGACGTATCCCTGGCCGACATGGCTGAAGCCGGAGCCGGAGCCGGTGCGCTGGAGCTCGGGACTCCAATGCATGGATAAAGCGGTCGACTACCCCAAGATGTTGCTGTGTTAAATAGCAATGCCCGTGACACCGAGCCTGAAAGGAAGCTGAAGTGTTGTACAACTGCTTGTTTTCCTAGATGAAGAAAAACCTAGAAGATAACAGCGCGAGCTGTAAATTGGACAGTGTGGAGATCTGGGGGAGCCGCGGAAGACAGGACTCCTCCTACCGGTTTACCGGAGTCACCGCGGCTGCTTCACCTTTCTGGTCCATTCAAACATTGTTTCCATCCATATGGCTGATAGAACCTATTTCAATCACATGAAACAATTCAAAAAGTTTTCTTTAAGGATTTAAAGTTATCTAGAACCACATATTTCTCCAATAAAAAGCATAAAAGAAAGTGATGAATAAATACGGAAGGTGGATTCTTTTTAGCGTAAATTGGATTAAGATTTACGCAAACGTAAACCTTACGACGTTTTTTACGTAGGTTTTTCTAACAAATGTGCGCATTTGTAATGCTTGTATTAGTTGTGTGTATATATAGGCCCAAGTATTTTTCCATCAGGCTATTGTATTGTATTAAATAATCAATATGAAGTGGACTGGATCTGATTTATTTAATATGTTTTACTACAAGATCACTTGAATTTCCCTTCGGTGATTATTGATAATTATTGATTATTGATTATTGATAACGATTATTGATAATGAACGGATTCATAACCTGAAGGAAGCTGTGCGCGACTTTAAGTCCAAACTGCAGGACGCCCAGCAACAAATTAGAACTAAAGAGGAGATCATAATGAAGCAAAACAGTGAAACTGTTGAAAGGCAGCAAACACTTGAGGAGCTATCTCTATATGTAACAGACATGAAGCAGTCGGTTCATGATCCTAAAAGTCGACTGGAGACAATGCAGCAGGAGGAGATACTAGATGACATAAATAATTTCCTAGAGCAAATTAGGAATGAAAACACAGAACCGGCCATACGTGGGGAGTACAGGTGCGAACGCACGTGGGAGACCACACCCGGAAAAGGACACCTATTGGCAGAAATTGAAAATCTTCTAGGAGAAATTTATGAACTGAGGGAAAGTGATCATTGTTTCAAAATGAAAAGAACAAGAGTCTCTCTGACGAGTTGGGCCTGCTGAAATGTCAAATAGAGAAAAAACAGGAAGAGAATACCTGTCTGCAAACAGAAGTTTATGGCCTGCAGGAAAATGAGAAAATCCTAAAAGAAAAGAGCACCAGTCTCAGGGTCGAGCTGGTCCTGCTTAAATCTGAACTAGAGAACAAACAGGAAAAAAACAGAACTCCTGCTGCCCAGGGTCAGACTGAAAGTCGGTGGATTAAGTTGGCAAAAAAACTGCTAAAAGCAGCTGTGTTTGGTGTCACCATTGTTGGTGCAGCTTTTCTGGCCACGACACTACATGCTAGGTACAGTATAGAGCAGTGATTCTCAAACTGTGGGGCGCGCCACCTGTGGGGCGCAGCCGTGACTTAGGTGGGGCGCAGCGAACGGGAGTAAATTAGTCTAATTTTGTGTATATCCTAATTCATAATTTTCTTTACTGACAAACACCATACACGCAAAATAAAACAACCACATACAAAGAAACGTGTGATTAAAAAACACAAATAGAGGGAAATAAGAGGAACCATGGCGTGGGAAATAAATGTTTAACGTCGGCACTTAATTGTAGCGGAACAATAAGTAAACCTTCACGCAGCGACGCAATGATTAGTGGGCATGGGTCTTGGATTCAAAGTGGGGCTGGTGGGGGCAGAGGAGAGACCCATGTGTGCTGTGTGTCTTAAACCGCTGGCAGCAGACAGCATGAGACCCAACGCACCCCAATCTCACTCCAGTGAATAAATCACTCGATTTCGAAGTAATTACACAATTGCACTTTCATTTTATTTATTTTGAACTCTGTATTATTTATTTAGAAGTTATTTTGAATAAATTTGAACATTTTAAGTTTGAAATAAGTTTCATTGTCATTTTTTTGGGTGAAGTGGGGCTTGAAACCTTATGCTCGGCCTTAAATGGCGGAATGGCAGGAAAAGTTTGAGAACCACTGGTATAGAGCAAAACTCCCGGGATAACTCCCAGTTGTACAACTGTGTCTCTGAAATACTATATTCTTATTGAAGCATCAATCGGAGTGGATGTCATCCCTATTAAAGAAGAAGAAGAAGAAGAAGTACTTTATTAACCCCCAATGGGAAATTCAGTTGTTACAGCCGTTATTAAATTTGAGATTATTTAAATTATATTACAATAATATAATAATAATTATAATAAAGTAATTAACTAATTATTTTTTGGGGGGGGGTTTGTGTGTGTGTGTGTGTGTGTGTGTGCGTACATGCATGTGTGTGTGTGTGTGTGTGTGTGTGTGTTATTGTTTATATTGAGGAATTATAGAGTCTTATGGCCGTGGACACAAAAGACTTACTGAATCTTTCAGTCTTGGCTTTAGGGGGAATTAGTCTGTGGCTGAATTAACTTCCCATTCGCCACAGTTCCTCATGAAGTGGGTGGGCAGAATTGTCCAGTATGGAGTTTATTTTGTCCACCATCCTCCTCTCTGCCACAGCCTCCAGACTGTCCAGTTCCAGTCCAACAACAGATTTTGCCTTCCTGATCAACTTAATTAGTCTGTTGGCCTCACCAGCCTTGATGCCACCTCCCCAGCACACAACTGCAAAGAACAGTGCACTCGCTACTACAGACTGATAGAACGTCTTCAGTAGCTTGTTGCACACACCAAAAGAACAGAGTCTCCTGAGGAAGAACAGTCTGCTCTGTCCTTTCTTGAATAGTGCATCTGTATTGTTTGACCAGTCCAGTTTGTTGTTAATGTGGACTCCAAGGTATTTGTAGGAGTCCACAATCTCTACTTCGTCTCCAAGGATGGAGACAGGGACTGGGGTCTTCCTGTTCCTCCTAAAGTCCACCACCATTTCTCTGGTTTTCTTGATGTTGAGCTTTAGACAGTTGTTGTTACACCAATCAACAAGGCTTTTTATCAAGTGTCTGTATTCCTCATCGTTACTATTGTTGATGCATCCAATGATTGAAGAGTCATCAGAGAACTTTTGGAGGTGACAGGTTACTGAGTTGTAGCAGAAGTCTGAGGTGTAGAGTGTAAACAGGAATGGTGCTAGTACAGTTCCTTGAGGTGCACCGGTGCTGCTCATCACCATAACAGATATGCAGCCATCCAGGCGAACAAACTGTGGCCACCCAGTGAGGTAGTCTTTGATCCACTCCACCATGTCTGCGGGAACTTCCATATCCTGCATCTTTGCACTTAGCAGGTGGGGCTGAATAGTGTTGAAAGCACTTGAAAAGTCAAAAAACATGACTCTCACAGTGTTGCCCTGCCTCTCCAGATGGGAGTATGCTCTGTGCATTAAGAAGATGATGGCATCTTCCACTCCGATGTGTTCTTGATATGCAAACTGCAGGGGGTACAGAAATTCAGACACTTGGGACCTCAGGTGTTGCAGGACCAGTCTCTCAAACACTTTCATGACGTGATGTTAGCGCTACTGGTCTGAAGTCACTAAGGGTACTGGGACGGCCTCTTTTTGGTAATGGGACAATACAGGAAGTTTTCCATAACTTAGGCACCTTTTTGAGCCTCAGAGAGAGGTTGAAGAGTTTCTGAAAAACCTCTGCAAGCTGTCCAGCACACACCTTAAATACTCTGGGACTGATGTCATCTGGACCTTTTGCTTTGTTGGCCTTTAGTTTAGCTAGTTCCTTCCTCACCTGTTCTGTGGCAAAGGTTGGGCCTGCGTATTGTGTTGATGAGGAGTCAGATGATGAGGGCAGGGGAGGAGTTATTGAAGGTGAGGTATACTTCAATGTTGTATGGCTGCTGATAGAGGAGATGGTATCAGTGGGCAATGGGGAGGCAGCATTGGCAGAGATGTTGGTTGGGAGGATGTGAAGAGACCCCAAGGCATCAGCTAAGGTGGTATAGGGAGGAGGGATGGTGTGTGAGGACAATGGATCAGAGTAAGAAGCAGAGGTGGTGTCAAATCTATTGAAGAACAGGTTAAGTTCATTAGCAAACTTTGAGTCTCCTTCCACAGCAGTGTGCAACTTCTTATAACCAGTCATTATTTTCATCCCATTCCACACCTCTTTGATATTGTTCTGTCTCAACTCGTGCTCTGCTCTGTCTCTATAGAGCTGCTTTGCCTCCCTCAGCTTCCTCTTGAGTTCCTTCTGTGCGGCTCGGAGTTCCTCCTTGTCTCTTGCCACGAACGCCCTCTTCTTCTTGTTGAGGAGGCCCTTAATGTCCTTATTTATCCATGGCTTATTATTAAACAACAAACTTTTTTGGATGGAACAACATTGTCCTCACAGAAGTGGATGTAATCTATGATGCAGTGAGAGATGCCTTCAATGTCCTCACCATGAGCATCCATGAAAAGGTCCCAGTTTGTAACCCTGAAGCACTCCTGCAGGGCCTCCTCAACTTTCACATACCTCTTGGTAGCAGACTGCTGTCTTACTACAGGCTTGTATGTTGATACTAAATATATTAAGTTGTGGTCTGATCCACCAAGTGGGGGTAGAGCTGAAGAGCCTCCTTCACATTGGCATAAAGGAGATCAAGAATCAAGATCAAGAATCGTATTTTCTCGTGTTGCACAGTCCACATACTGTTTGAAGTTGGTCAGAGTTCCCGAAATACTGACATGGTTAAAATCCCCTTTAATTAGAATAAGGGCACTGGGGTGTTTTGTCTGGAGACCAGTGACAACTATGTAGATGATGTCACATGCACTCTGTGCTGCAGCTGATGGAGGAATGTAAACAGTCACAACAATGGCGTGTGAAAACTCACGGGGCAGGTAGTATGGCCTCAGTCCAACAACCAACAGCTCAATGTCTGGAGTACAGATACAGCCTTTCACTGTTACATGTCCAGGGTTGCACCATTTGGAGTTAACAAAAACAGAGAGACCACCTCCTCTTTTCTTGCCGCTCTGTTTGCCTCTGTCCACTCACACTAGTGAGAACCCAGGCAGTTCAAGTGAGCTGTCCGGTATATTTTTGTTCAGCCAGGTCTCGGTGAAGCAAAGGAAGCTACACTCTCTGTACTCTCGCTGGCTGCTAGCTAAAGCTGTAAGTTCATCCACTTTGTTGCAGAGTGACCTCACATTCCCCATAATAATTTTTGGGAGAAATGGTTTAAATCTCCTACGTTTTTCTCAATGCTTCACTCCTGCTCTGCAGCTCCTCCTACGCCTCCTCAGGTCTTGGGGGATTTTCAGGTTTTATACCAAGAAGCAGACTTGTTGTCTTGATAGCTAACAGTTGCTCCCTTGTATAGATGCCGTTGCCACAGAAACGTATATTTTCTGATGCAGTTTCCATAATCTCCATATGTCTCTCCACAGGAATTAGAAAAACCCAACTCGTCCACTTTCATCCGTTATCAGAGAGAAAGCATAGCTCTTGATTTGACTTCGATTAACAGATGATAATTCAGTAAAAAACTTGCAAAAAACAAAAAACAAACAGAGGAGCTGCTGTAACAGGCTGCCACCTAACAGGAGCCATTCTAGAGCCTAAAGTGTAATGTATTATTTAACCTATCGACGAGAGCAAGTCAAGGATGAATATGATTACTAAAAAGTGTAATAAATGGCTACTTGTAAACAAAAACATCCTTTAATTTATGTCTCTGCATATAAGTTTCTCAAAAGACCTTTGAACAACATTAGTTCTCTCAAGTTTAACAACCAAAACAAAATTAGACATTCATAGACCTACACCCAAATTACAGACAAAATTACTTCCCAAAACTAGACAGTTAATAAGGGTGGAGCAGTGGTTAGCATCTTCTCCCCGTGTTTCACGGGTTTTCCCTGGGGTTTCTGGTTTCTCCCAGTGTCATGATTCCCCTTTGGGACTTTGGGACCTTTATTTTGTAGAGACTTCCTGTCTTCCCCCTGCTCTGGTCCCCAGCAGCATTACTTTAGTTATTTGTGTTCATTAGTTTCACCTGTTGTCTATTGTGTTTATCCCTTGCACCTATGTTTAATCACCCTTTGTGTTTTCCCTATTTATACCTCTCTCCTTCCTTTGTTCCCTGCAGAAGCATTAGTTATAGTTAGTTGTAGTTGGTGAACTAATAAGTGTTGATGAGGAAAAGTGTGTTTTTTATGATGACCGTCTCACCCGGTCTTTCTTAGTTCAACAGTGATACATCAGGTCATCCCACCGTTCTCAACCTATCGGAGAGGAACACGCCAAATTCCTAAAGATTGCACATTTCACTCTGTAATATTATCACTGGGTCAGGGAAAGATAGTCAGTCAGACTTTGTGAACTGACAGAGAACACTGTTAGTGTTAGGGACAGTCTGACCCAGAGCTCTGTAACTGCTTTATTCAGCGTGTTTTAATAAACAGACTATTTGAGACCATATAGTAGAGTCGAGTTTTTCACTGGGCTACTTAACAAGCTCTTGGAGACTGAGAGGATGCCTGAGGAATGAAAGAGAAGTGTACTGGTGCCCATCTTTAAGAACAAGGGAGACGTGCAGAGTTGTGGAAACTACCAAAGAATAAAGCTGATGAGTCACACAATGAAGTTATGTAGTGAGAGCAGGGAGCAGGTGGAGGAAAATCTAGAGAGGTGGAGGTTTGCTCTGGAAAGGAGAGGAATGAAGGTTAGCCGCAGTAAAACAGAGTACATGTGTGTAAATGAGAGGGACTCAAGTAGAACGGTGAGGTTACACGGAGTCAATGTTAATTTTGACAGCAGATTTTAATTTAGTTTTAGTCATAGTCTCTTGACTAAAATGCAATTTTGGTTTTAGTCATATTTTAGTCATCTGCTTTGTTTTAGTTTTAGTCGACTAAATCTTAGTCGACTAAAACTAAAACAAAACAAATATATTGGGTTTAATTTAAGTGTGATTTAGTTAAACTCTTGTAATATACAAAATAACTTCAAATTAAATAAAAACATTAAACATATGGAATATGGCCTTTTCATAAAAGACCTGTTTATAACTTGCATATGACATTCTTCATTCTTTAAAGCAAAAGTGCAACTCCAAAATATTTAATAATGTAATATTTACACAAAGTCTTGTTTGTCTTGACATCAAATGTGAAATTGACCCATATATCTTCTCTGTGTTTTCTCCCAGCTGTTGCCAATTCATTATAGTTGAAGTCACACAGACACCCAATGTATGCACGATGATGTTGTGTACTCGCGCATCCCACGTCGCCGGGTGGATCAGTTACTTTTCAAATGTGCACGTGCATCTTACACGTCTTACAAGATTAATTCTGATTGGATCTTTTCCAAAAACGTCTCACTCACATTTTTGTCTCGTCGAAAGTGTCAATATATTTTAATTATAGTTTTCGTCATCATCACTTAATTTTTATTTAGTTATCATCTCGTTTTCGTCAGTAAAAACGTGTCGTTGACGAAAATTATAACGAAAATATTTCGTCAATGAAATTAACACTGCAGGGAGTAGAGGTGAAGAAGGTGGAGGATTTTAAGTACCTAGGGTCAACAGTCCAGAGCAACGGCGAGTGTGGAGAAGAAGTGAAGAGACGTGTGCAAGCAGGTTGGAATGGGTGGAGGAAAGTGTCAGGTGTGATGTGTGACAAGAGAGTGTCAGCAAGAATGAAAGGAAAGGTGGACAAGACAGTGGTGAGACCAGCAATGTTGTCTGGTTTAGAGACAGTGGCACTGAGACAAAGACAGGAGGCAGAGCTGGAGGTAGCAGAGCTGAAGATGTTGAGGTTCTCTCTGGGAGTGACGAGGATGGATAGGATCAGGAATGAGTACATCAGAGGGACAGCTCATGTTAGATGTTTTGGAGAAAAAGCCAGGGAAGCCAGATTGAGATGGTTTGGACATGTTCAGAGGAGGGACAATGAATACATTGGTAAAAGGATGCTGAGGTTAGAGCTGCCAGGAAGGAGGCCTAGAGGAAGACCAAAGAGGAGGTTCTTGGATGTAGTGAAGGAGGACATGAGGATAGTTGGTGTGGGTGAGGAGGATACAGAGGATAGGGTTAAATGGAGGCAGATGATTCGCTGTGGAGACCCCTGAAGGGACCAGCCGAAAGGAAAAGAAGATCACTCTAAATATTACACTTGGGGAAGAAGACATAGATTGCTTCTCGCTGACTTTAAACTGCAAAATATGATCTTATCGTATTGAAAATATCAACTCACCAACTTCTACAAGTATTTACTTTTTCTGTTGTAGTCTCTTGACCTTTTTGCTGTCTTTAAGAACATGTTTGTATTGTTTTTCAAAAGAAAGCTACTTTTTAATATATTAAATGTAGTGTTTTATTCCTCAGAGAAACTATGATAATGATAACTATGATTTTCAGGTCAGTAAGAAACATTTTTGCTGCAGAATCATGTGATGAACACAAGTGCCACTTCCTCATTTCAAACACCAGGTGGTAGAGAAGATTTATTTAGAAAGCAGAAGACTTGAGAATATTTTTCTTCACAGTATCCTTGACTTTCTATCCAGATATCACCTAAATCAATGTTTATTTCGTTATTGTTTAGGTTCAATTTGAGCACAGAGTTGAGTCAAACAGAAGAAGTTGAGTACACTATGTTCAGTATATGTGCTTAGTTGATTTGAAAGTGTAGTTTTGTTTACCAGTTTTCTAGCTTTTGTTTGGCATTTTATATTGTTATTAACATTTTTCATTAATGACTACATATGTGTCTTTGCAAAGATGTATAAGCTTAATATATTACCAAACCACTCACATTTATCTAATAAAAATTTTAACACACACAAAAGTCTGTGGACTTCATGTCATTGTCATGTTATATGGTTCCTGCAAAGAAAAAGGGTCATAATGGTACAACTCATAGTTAAGTTGTGTTTAACTAACACATGATTCACCGTGATTTAATGCATTAATTAATGCAGCATGTATCATGAATCCCTGACAGATCATCAATCAAGGGAAATTAATTCAGAATAATTCACACATTTATTGATATGCCACCTTCAGCTTATATCTATTCATTTCAGATTCATATGACCTTTTTCTTTACTGTTCTGTTTATTGTTAATTGGTTAACCCACTCTTCTGAATGATTCTAGTTTTAGAGCAGTATTTTCTACCATATTACACAGTGCATTAAAAACATTCACCAACTATCCTAGAAATTTGTCATAATTACAAATGGGTTATGCAGCAACGTAAATGCACATCGGATTAAAGGTTTAGTTGAAAACTAAGTTTCTTATTTCCATGAGAACAGGTTCTGTTGTGCTTATGGAGAGGCTGAATAAATTCATGGATCTGAAATGAATCCTTGTGTAAGTGGAATGCAGTTGATTTGGTGGGATACCAATAAATGTGTGAATTAAATATTTAATAACATTTCTTAATGAATATGGCATAATTGCATAATTATAGTCTCTCTATAGGTGTGAACTGATCACAGAAAGCTATAGTGATAAAGAGAATCCACTTGGGATTGGGCTCCTGTCAGAGTAGTTACTCAGGCCATAGCTCAGATAGACTCAGGGCTCACGGTCACACCATCCACTCTCTTGTTTAAATTTTAAAATTTTTATATTTTTAAAATGTTCCATATTCAGTTTGGAAAATGCAGATTTCTGCTGCTGGCAAAAGAAGAGTCTGAGGAGTTGCCCATTAGTGTCAAATAAGACATATGATGTTTCTACACTTATTAAATATAAAGTTTCATTGCAGTAGTTATGGTTTTGCCGATGCAGAATATGTAAAACTTGGACATGGAAAAGCTGGCAGCAAACAGGAGTCTACACCTGGAACCTGATGGCTCTGTCTTTGGTTTCACCTGCTCACGTTTTACACCACAGCAGTCCAGCTACGCCTCTCTCTGCTCACTGCATGCAACCTGTCAAGCTCATGCATTGTTAATTGTTCACCCAGTGGGCTGCTATCAGATGAACCTAACTAGGAAAAGGGGTGGGGCTTTGGTGGAGAGATGATGATGACGATGATGAAGATGATGATGTGTAAAGTGAGGGGCTGGGTTTTGGAAAACCAGCTTCACCTGCCCCTCCTCGCCAGGAATGAATGAGTTATGAGATGGAGAGGAGATGTAAGCGGATCATTCGGTTCAGCTAAAAACGTAGGAAACTCATAATGAACAGAGACTAAAACCTGGATTCTACACTTTTGTTCTCCTTATTCATCAATGAATGGATTTTTTGGAGATTAAACAAGTTCCAGAGGCTCTGACTAAATGGCACTTTCGACCAAGGAATACTTCAACATTCTCCCTGTTCTATCATTTCACTGAATCCTGTCTGAGAAGCAGAAAGCATCTTTGTTATCACTGAGGGACCCACTAAAAGGTGGAGCCAATCATCAGTGCCACAAACCTAAGGAGGATGAAGATCAGCTTCTAGTGTTTTTTTTACCATTCCTATAAGATACTTATCTTAGTAGTAGCAGACATTGTTTTGAAATAAAGGGGGAGAAAAACAGAAACCCATAGAAAAATGCCTTTTGGTGGGTTAACAGGATTGAAGGAACAGGTGTTTAAACCTGGGAAGGAAGAAGTGAAGAACACCGTAGGGGACTCTCTTGGAAAACTACAAAGGTGAGTGGGTTTGTCTGGTGAGTGGTGGGAAGGTGACATGAAAACTGCAGGGTGTTTTATCCACACTCCAGAGTATTTCCGATGTTATCATGCTGTATGTAATAATGCCAGTCTTTTTCTCATGGTCCATATATTGTATTAATGTAGAAATTAATTTTTACGACAAGAATACTCAACTAATAGAGCTGGAACATCTGTTGTCTGGCAGACACATTAAGCCCAACGTGAGATCCTGGTGATAAATAAATATTTGATTCTACTGCTTGCCTGACATTGCCACTGATGTAATCACAGATTTTATTTTAAGATACAAATACATATTTCATAACTGATACATATTTCACAGCGGTGTGTGAGCATGGTTGTGTTGGTGGTGCGGCCATAAAATTCAAGGAAGATTGTTTTTTTAAGAGATAAAGTACAAAGTAGGTAATTTCCTGGAAACTGGGTTTGGTGTGTATACTTTTAAAATAAAAATAGGAATGCAATTAGTTTTAATTGGAAATCACAGGTACAATTAGTTTTATTGCATTGGGCCCCAAGTTTTCAATGTAGCCTATTTAACAGCTACGAAATACCCTTCATCCTGAATATGGTACAAGTAGAATGTACTCATGTTTGTTATACTGCATGCTGTGACAGACATAATCATTAAAAAAATGGTCCAGTGTACAAAATACTTGTAGAAGGCTGCACAGCTTTAACATGGAAAAATGTAAGTTAATAAATGTAAGTTACTTCACCACTTGGCAAAAACTTAGGAATACTGTAGTGATGCATTATTCCATAGCGTGGTAGAACAAGCAAGTTGTTATCACTGTAAAGACACTTGTAGCTCCTCAAGAAATGAGGTGAAAAAGTTTATACCAAAAACTGAAAGCAACCTTATAACAGCCATGGTGCTGTTACCTTTTAAGGGCCTTGGGTCTTGGCTTGACCTCCTGCCCTTTGTTCAGTAACTAATGTTGCAGTGCTCCCTTGTTGCCACATTTTGATGATGACACTATAAGACACTGCAATAAGACACTATAATCTGAATGATCTTCAGAAATAATCTGTCTGTGTATGTTTGTATATGCCTTATGGCCCAGTTCAGTTTAAAGTGTCACAGTAGGTGCATGCAACACTGAAAATCAACTAATAATGTGGATAAATATTTTTGCTTGAACCACATAACTACCTCCTTTCCTTCCATTTGCTGCTTAGGAAAATTGATGGTAGCAATGTAGAAGACGAGGAAAATATTGAGCTGACTGAGGATGGGCGTCCAGTGGCATCAGCACCGCTCCCTGCCCCACTGCTGGACTGCAGCTGTGGTGGTTTGCCTAAACGGTACATCATTGCCATCCTCAGCGGACTGGGCTTCTGCATCTCCTTCGGCATTCGTTGCAATCTTGGCGTGGCCATTGTGGAGATGGTGAACAACAACACTGTATATATCAATGGGACGCCAGTGCTTCAGGTAGCTGGACAGGACCTCAGGGTTATTGTTTTAGGATTATAGTTTATTTTTATACATAGTGTGTGTTTGTGTGTGTATGTTTTAATATATCCTCAGAAGATAATCTGACCTGATGAAAGCATTTTAACATTTTTGGAAGATAGAAAAAATATACTAAAGAATAAATTCAGCTTTGGTTGTAAAGAGTTGGATAACATTGATAACAGCACTTTTTGTGACTACAAATATTTAAATTATTATAATAAGTGATAAATCATCAGTTTAACAGTACCAGCACAAAGGTAAGACATTACACAGACATTTGCCACCATAAGATTATATCAGACCAAGTATGGTTGTATTGGCAAAAACCTGTGTACAGGACATTTGATTGCTTACCCAGAATTAAATTTTAAATAGAATAAATGTGCTACATCTTTTTTTTAATTAAAGTTACATTGTTTAATTTTTAAATTGTCCATTTACCTCTGAAAGCCCTTTTTTTCCTCCCTCTCCAGAAAGCTCAGTTTAACTGGGACCCAGAGACAGTGGGGCTGATCCACGGCTCCTTCTTCTGGGGCTATATTGTCACTCAAATACCGGGTGGTTTCATCGCCAACAAGCTGTCTGCCAACAGGTCACATGCACTTAGTGACTTCACAGTTGTTCATAGTTTCACTGTAACGATGATTTCTTTTCCATCATGAGTGGCACTCTCCAGTTCTCTGTCATTTTATTGACCAAAGGATTAGTCAGTGCTAACAATAATTGTTGGTTGCAGGCTTAAAATATAGTGCAGAGAAAAACAGCATGATGTTAGATGTGAGATTTGCTGAGACAGATAATTGGATGATTAGGTTTTGTCTTGTCTTAGACGCTGGTCACCGCAGCCCTGAACAAAAAGAGGAGTAAAAAAACATAAAGGTTTTGGGGAGCACCTCCTCAGCCCATGCAGCTGAAGGGTTAAACCTGTATGGCATGGTGAGTGGTGCTGATGGAGCAGATAGCGGTCCTGTAATAAAAGCTTCACAGGAAAAGAGGACACGCCACTGACAGAGTTAATAATGAAAGATCCTGCGTCTGATTTCTTTCTGAAACACCAGCCACTGGAATATTACAAGTGTCACTTACACACTGTTTTGGAAAAAGAGATGGAAGGGGGGTGAAGTGAAGGAGAAGGGAGCTAAGCGGCACTGTGGTGATGAAGCAAAAGCATGTGAACTGAAAGGGATGTCTTTATCTCAATCTATGAAAAGCACACGTATGAGACCTGTCTCATTGTAAGGCTGACTGACATGCTTTGACTGACAGATATTTGGAGATATCCAGCCTGCTACTATCAGACATCTACAGTAGTTTATGTGTTGTGTTTTTACCTGGTTCAGACAGATCTGAACAAAATCACAATATAGAGTCAAGGTACTGAAGCATCACTGCAGGAGGTAATAATAAATAATTCCCAAATCATTTCTTATTAAGCTGCCTAGAAATACCAGTAAGCGGAAAAAACAAATTTTATTTTCCATATGTCTGCATGAGGGATAAAATTCAGGTTCAGCTGAAGTGATGTGAAAATTTAATTGAAATTCATTCATTCATATTAATTGACTGGGAGTGTGCTTATTGTGCCTATGATTCATATTAAATTATATCATTTACTTCTGGAAAGCATTCAGACAGATTGTTCAGTAGTAGTTTTGTGAGAGCTGCAGTGAGGTGCTGGTAGGTTGAGGTTTCTGTTACTCTTTGGAAAGTGCTAAGCGTCTGCTAAGCTTTTTTCCTGTTTCCTATCTTTATGCTAAGATAAGCTGACCAATTGTATTTTCCCACATACTGGGCCTTACACTGCTTTGTACTATTTCTTTAATTCTATAAGTGGTTCACATTGATGTTATTCCCTCTTCAATTTCCCACACAATGATGACACTCCAGTTTTTCTCCAGGGTGTTCGGGGCTGCCATTTTCCTGACATCAGTGCTGAATATGTTCATCCCATCAGCAGCGAGGGTCCACTATGGCTGCGTCATGTTTGTTCGCATCCTGCAGGGCTTAGTGGAGGTAAGAAAAACATGTTGGATTTAAAATAATGAAAAAGTTGACCGTCTCACTTGAAACTATAGTTTGATTTCTGGGGAAATGGGCATATTTGTGCTGAGATGAATTAACATATTGATGCCACTCTGGTATGATAAAAATGAAGTAATGGCCAGTAGCTGGTGAGAGTAATGTAAAACCAAGGCTAGAAACAGCTTCTGTAAAAACTTACACTTAAAAATTGGCTAGCACACAATCTCCATGTTAAAGCACGATATTATGCTTTTATTCTTCAGTTTTTAGATATAATTTTTAATTAGTGAGCTTTGGAAGAGACATGTTTGTGTCCTAATCTAAGCTAACTGGCTTCCAGCTAGAGTGTTTTTTCCAAAATGTGGAACTATCCCTTTAAAGCATTTCCACCTTGTCATATGAATCCCAGGTTTCCTTTGAAGTCAAAACTTGACTTTTGATATCTTCCACACCATACTAGGGTGTCACCTACCCAGCATGCCATGGGATGTGGTCCAAATGGGCACCACCTCTTGAACGGAGTCGACTGGCCACCATTTCATTCTGCGGTGAGTGGCGGCTGTGTTTCTCGTGGTGCCCGATGAACACTCCCAAACTGACTGCAGCACGACTGATGCAAACCTATTTGTCCAGTTTACACAACTTTAGAATTCAAAGTGGGACAGCTCGGCAAATGGACACAAGAGAGCTTATTTTGTTTTGCAGATGTAGTCCGCTGCTGTCTCATAAAATTAAAATAACCATGTTGCACTTTAAACTGGTACCATGACAACCCATACATCAAATCCCTCTTGACATTGTCTGTAAATGAACACTGCTCACCTGGGTGCTCTGAAGGAGCTTCTCCCTCTATTCACCTAAATGACATGTCACATAGCTTGCTGTCCAAAAGCACTCTCGTGCTCCCTGCTCTATTCACAACAGCAGTGTTCATGCATCTGTCTGGATAATAGAAAACACATTAAAACATCCTTTCTATGACGGCAGTGCCAGAGACTCATTTTGACATCATTTATCCAATGAGACTCATGTGTTTCTTCGATGGGTTTGCTTTTTTACTATATTTTCACTACTGTGTAGTTTTTTGTCTGAAGGCAGCAATAAGTAAACTATTTATTATAGTCACACTCGTGAAAATTAAATGTAAAAAACATGTATTTTTTTTAGTCTAATTATTTTGAACTATTTTAAGCTAATTATCACTGAGATCGGCTGTTGCTGCTTGCACAGTATAATAATACCTTGACACCCATTGCTCCCAGGGTCCTATGCAGGAGCAGTCATAGCCATGCCTTTAGCTGGGGTGCTCGTTCAGTATGTTGGCTGGTCTTCGGTCTTTTATGTCTATGGTAAGACTTTTTTTTTCAATGAACATCACAAACATATACATAAAAACACAGTCTAAAATATTTTCATGTAAAGATAAATTAAAGTAATAAAGATTTAAATGCTGTAGTCTACAAAAGTGCAGAATAGTCTGAACACACGTTATACTAAAAAGTGCAAGTGCATTTATCAGTCTATGCAGAAATTATCTTTTCCCTTGTTTATATACTGTAAAAAAAAAATCATTACTGATGACATTATCTTAAGAATTCCCAAAGGAGTCGTGCTTCACTGATAGTACCTTTTTGAGGACTTGTTCAGTATTAAGCAGTGCTAGGGATGTCATTGTCAATAATTTAATAGCTATGATTAGAACACCTTGCCCTAACAAATTCATCTGGTACTGTATTTGGTATCCAATAGAACAGGATATGAGCATTTTAACAGAAAATAATCAACTGTGATGAACAACAGAACATTTCTCTGCAGATTTGTGCAACACTGCATCATCCATGTCCAGGATGACTGAATCCATTATTGAAAATGTAGGTTGGACAAAATATTTAAAAAATAAGTTGCAGCTGGTTCCTAAATATGGACCTCTCATTTTAGTTTAATTAGTCAGACATTTCTGCTTTTGTGGACTTCATTCTTTTGGGCTTTGGCTAAAAACAATTACATTTGTGATTGTATTACAGGTTTTTTTAGTGACACTGACCACTCTGCTTTGTTGTGTGTACAACAAGATGTCCATCACATGTCAAGTCATTAATTACACTAGACGCCAGTTTAGTGTCACATAAATAATCCTTCACTAGCACTTGCTCTGTGGCAGCTGTATTATGTATGCTTTGTACAATAAGTGTTATCTGAATTGCTTTTGAGTTTGATTAAAATTATTCCACTCACATAAAATTCATATTTTGTCCAACATGTTTTAATAAAAATCTAGTCTCATTCTGCTGCGATATAATCTCGTGATTTATTGATGTAAATTAGCATTTTCCAAACTGGGCTCTGTGACTTATGCCTTGCTCATTTCATTTTAATAATGAAACTTCTTGGTGTACAGAAGGTCTGGGCTTGTTTTAATTAGTCCTGCTCTGGCCTCAAGCTGCTCTGCATCACTTTACGAAGCCCTTCCCATCAAAGAGTGTCCATGTACAAAGCGATGCATTCACTTTTTTTTGGTGTCATTTCATGAAAAGGTGTTTTGGGGATCATATGGTATATCCTGTGGCTCCTGCTGGCATACGGAAGCCCTGCTCAACATCCCACAATCACAGAAGAGGAGAAGATGTACATCGAGTCCGCCATTGGTGAAACAACCCACCAAATGAGTGTAACTGAAGTGTGTCTTTTTAATGCAATGTCTAATCCAATATATTACTGGAACCCTCACTAAAATCCTGATGCACAGACACAAACTGTAAAGGTTATACCTTATTCTGATTTCTGTCTCCCAATCACAGAAATTCAAGACTCCATGGCGTCGTTTCTTTACCTCCATGCCTGTATACGCCATCATCGTGGCCAATTTCTGCCGCAGCTGGACCTTCTACCTGCTCCTCATCAGCCAGCCGGCGTATTTTGAGGAAGTCTTCGGCTTCCCCATCAGCAAGGTTGGCCTCACACTGTCATATAGCAGTTACTCTTGACAGACAGATTGTTCATTACGTAACTCATTTACTTTTCTCTTTCCTGAATGTATGCATTTTCCCCAGGTGGGAATCCTGTCTGCTGTCCCCCACATGGTGATGACAATTGTAGTTCCCATTGGTGGACAATTGGCTGACTTCTTGCGCAGTACCAAAATCATGTCTACCACAAACGTGAGGAAGCTCATGAACTGTGGAGGTACGTCATAGTAAATGCTTCCAAATTAGATCTAAGATCTCAAGATGCATTCTCTGGAAACTGTAGCAATAATCAAGTAGCCTACAGGTATATTTGAGGAACCATTTCACCTTTAGACACTAGTTTGGATTCTTATTTTTTTATGTTGTTTTTAATTAGTCTTGCCTTAGCCAGTACCAAAATGTATTGTTTGGACTGTAAACTGTACATTTTAGGAACTATTAAAAAAACATTTCAAACATTTATTTTGAAGCATGTAGAACATGACAAAAAGTCCCTAAGGAATATTTTTCTATTATACAAGACCGTTTTTTTAACCCGAGGCCCATTTCTAACACGGTATTATCATACATATTTTATTTACTGTATTTTCACAGGCTTTGGTATGGAGGCTACTTTGCTGCTGGTGGTTGGGTTTTCTCACACTCGGGGGGTTGCCATCTCCTTCCTAGTCCTGGCTGTAGGGTTCAGTGGATTTGCCATTTCAGGTATAGGAGAAACTTTTCACTTGAAATTCCAGATTTTGACTTTAATTATATACTAAACCTAGAACATAATGGTTTTGTTAGAAAGTTGAATTATTTGGAAATGCTGAAATGCACATGATGTTACAGCCATGCTTTTTTTAGCCTCCTCTCTAAATGAAAAGCCATGTGCTTTTCCTTTGGGTGTCATGCAGTATACTGTACAGTAGCCTGCCAAGTCCTCCTGAATATTTTATAGATTGTCGCCAAGGCAACAAAGAAAATCTAAGTCTAATTGTTGATCTTTGCCTTTACAAAACACTGAAGTGTTCAAAACTCAAACCAAGTTTGTTCCTGTTCATAGTAATCAGTGTTGTTTTGTGTGTTGTTAGGTTTCAACGTCAACCATCTGGATATTGCTCCTCGATACGCCAGCATCCTGATGGGCATTTCTAATGGGGTGGGAACGCTCTCTGGAATGGTGTGTCCCTTGATTGTTGGAGCTTTGACCAAACACAAGGTATAACAGGGTCATTTCCAAAAACTGCAACCGTGGTTTTCTATATGTATTGTTTGCTCTTATTGAGACTGAAAATGTTTGTTTGTCTTTCACTGAGGTTTTCCCTCTTTACATGTGGAAAATATATCATGTTTGTCTCTTTCTGAAACACTGAATTACTGTACGTAATCTTAAACCTATAAAAAGTTACAGTGTTGTTAAATTTATTCCAGCTATGCTATGAGTGGATTTACAGCATTACCTCAGTGGTAAATCTGCTTCTGACAGGAGATTCATTGTCTCTACTCATCTCCCCACAGACTCGTCTGGAGTGGCAGAATGTCTTTGTTATTGCGGCCATGGTGCATTACTCAGGGGTCATTTTCTATGCTATCTTTGCGTCAGGAGAGCAGCAGGACTGGGCCAACCCTGAGAGCACAAGTGAGGATAAATGTGGGATTATTGATGAGGACGAGCTGGCTGAAGAGTCAGAGCTCAACAGCGAGAACATGATGGCCACCAAAAAGAGCTACGGAACAACAGACAATTCATCTGGACGAAAACATGGCAAGATGAAGAGAGGTGCGACCATGCAAGAAGAGGAGGAACATTATGGGAATGGGAACTACCAGGACCAGTATCAGTGACACTGAAGTTCTAAAACATTCAAACCCAGTCGGTTCTGTGGAAATGTCAAAAACATCACAGAACAGGCAGGCGAATCTGCGTGATATGAACCTCAAGACCACTATTTTGATTGATTGGCAAATATTATAATTTAACTGTGATACTATAATGTCAAAAGCAAAAACAAAAACAAAAACAAAACAAAAATCATATGGAAACTTTGAAAAAGGTAAAAGTGAAACAATTTTTATTAGAAACCAACTGGACCAAGAAATAAGAAATTACCTAAAACTATCAATATATTCCATTAATTTGACAATAGCCTGAATGTACATTTAATTTCCACTGACCTGTGGTATGTTGGACTATCAAGCTTTACACGATAGAAACTAAACCAGAGATTTGTATAATAATAAGGGTGTTGTTCAAGAAACATTATATCCATCCATCCATCCATCCATCCATCATCTATCCCCCCTTATTCCTAACCAGGGTCCCAGGGATCTGCTGCAGCCTATCCCAGCTCTCTTTGGGTGAAAGGCAGGGGTCCACCCTGGACAGGTCACCAGTCCATCACAGAAACAGAAGCATATCAACTATAAAACCAGACTTTATGTTTCCTCTAATCTGCACTGATGATACTCCGTCTGTGCAAACAAGCCTGGACTGAGCTTCATGTAGCTTACTTTGACCTGTTTTTGAAACGCTTTGTGTCAGCTATGCAAAGTAAACCGAGATGTGTTTCTGGAATGTAATAATGGGTTTAACAGCAGACCACGGTGTTAATGTAAGAAGCCTTATTGCTTTAACTTGCATGTTACTTGCTGTTGCTGAATGGTTGCACTCTGTCACTGCTGAGCAGCTATTAGTTCACCATACATTTGTAATACACTTCTTCCAGCAATGTATCAGCTCTGTCAGTGGTAGACTAGTGCTGAAATGGGACAAAATGGATGCTGAGCTCAGTGCTGATGTTATTTAATATATCTCTTTTTAATCTATGGGTGTTTGTCTTTTTTGAAACTTGTACATACAAGTGATAATGGAGACCCAGTTTGTTCCTAGAAAGGATCTCTGGGAATCACAACAGGGTTTCTAAACTTTACGCCAGTGGTCTCCAACCCTGGTCCTCCAGAGCTACTGTCGTGCTTGTTTTCCAACTATCCCTGCCCTACCCACTGCTGATTACCTGGATCATGTGTGTTCAGCCAATCAGAAACTGGAAGGGCAGGGATAGTTGGAAAAGCTGCAGGACAGTAGCTCTCGAGGACCAGGGTTGAAAACCACTTTTCTACATTTATCATTAAGAAAAGAAAGTGAGTTTTTATAGCAAATCATTATCTTGCTGTTTGAGAGAGCATCGATTTGATTTGCACTTTACTTGAACTCACTAGAGATGTAATATCATTTCTGTTGTATCCTAAGTTATTTAGAAACATGAAATCCATTGAGCTTCAAACTGCTGGGTTATTGACTAATGAGCATGAGGGTAATTACCATTTATATTACTTTGGGTTTTTAAAACAGCTACAAAAATATATTTGCCATTAAACTGGTGTCAGCTGTTGTTGGCAGAAAATAAGGTCGAGTCTTCAGCCATGCTACTGGCTTTGTTTGCACTTGCTAAATTCAACACTAGCATCTAGCATGCTCACAATGTCTTTGCTAACATCATAATGTTTAGCAGGTATAATACATTCACACTCTTAGCATGTTAGCATACTAGACTTAGCAATAAACACAGTACAGTTCAGTGTTTTGTAGGTATTTGGTGAGAAATTAAAGTAGAAAACGCTGGAGGAAAAGTCAGAGGATTACCAAAGTGATTACTCTTCATTCTGAAATGGACATGTATCAAACATCTGTGCAAATGCACAAATATCAAATTCACTGTGGAAAGAAAAGATCAACAAAATCTGAATGAATTCATGTTCTGGCAACCATGAATACCTGCAGAATATTTCATTTCAAATGCAGCTGTTAAGAGATTCCAGCAGCAATGAAACATACTTCTCATCATTTTGCTGTATAGTATAATTACTTTTTGAAAAATTACTTTTTTTGGTTGTTTGTTGAATTTGCTTTTTAAATAATTTTTATGCTTCAGTTATGAACACAAACCCATCTTAAAGGCACAATGTATCGTGTATGGTTAGATTCTTGTTGTCTTCTGTAACTATTGACAGTTTGAGCTGTTCTTAACTGCCTGTTTATATCAATGTTCTTAAATTAGATATTTTTAACTATCCAGCTCTGTTTCCCATCACACTGTGGTAAACATCCTTTGTCTTATCTGTCTTTGTCCGCCTGCTTCATTTTCACCATGAAATATAATTACTGGACAGGATATTCAGTCTCAGTTAGAGAGCGTCCTTGTATTGTGAAATAACCACATATAAAAATGTTAGCTGCTTCAAAATAATGCTGTGTGTGGATGTGATGATCAGTGAAAAGTCTGATGATTATTCCTTCTCACATGGAGTAGAAATCCTCGCAGTGACCTAAGGACTTTAAGAACATATGGGTGTTTCTGTTATTTTATGTGACCGTCACTAATAATTCAAGGTCTTCAGTAAACAACAAAACACCAAGGGGAAAAGCCCAGTCAAATCAAAAGAAACGAGATTATTTGTTTTTGACGAGCTCCATCAATACATGTAAGAGCTTCGACTACTATACATATAACTCCTCATGTCTCTAACACAGACCAGATAGCTAACAAACAGATTGGGGGCCAATGGCAAAGGTTCTGTTTATTTCAGAGAGACTGTGTGTTGACTCAGAAGGGCCTCTTTGAATGGAGCAACAACCCATCAATGATTAAACTATTGTTTTTGGACAAATCAACGATTACAAAGCCAAGAAGAACTTGATTTCTTGTGTACATGTTCATCTTAGCAGCCACAAAGACAACAGCGCGGGTATGCCGTGGTAGGAAAGTGCCAATATAAACACATCTGGTATAGACTGCAGTGACATGATAAAATGGCTTTGATCAGTTCAAGGACAGATAGCAAGATTACCACACAGGCTGCTTTCAGAGATTTTCTGGAATAACCTCAGTTCCTCGTTGCAAATAAAATAAAAAGGCAGTGAAAAGAAAACAGTTTCACACCAAAAACACACCATGATCCTCAGTTTTTATTAAACATAAAGAAAAGATAAACTTTTGGACCAATAGCAAAATGTCTGCTCAATTTATTCAGGGTCATTCCTGATGTTTACGTCATGTAATGACTGGATGTCTGTTCCATGTGTGATTTTGTGTATGTGGGTGGGAAGACTTATGGAAGCAACCTCTTCTCTCATTAAAATAAAGAGCAAGTTTTTTTTGTTTTTTTTTTTGCTGGAAAGTATGTTGGGGGTGAGATGGACAGGAATGGACAGTTTAATTAATAACCACCATCCTTTCTCCCTGACCTCAACTGGTCACACATGCTCTCACTGGAGTCCTGCCACAAGCAGCTTGATGTTGATTAGCAAATACTGATGGAGCTGTAGCTCACAGTGTGGATATCAGAAACAAGCCTGAAGGAGATGAAAGTCACAAGACAGGAATTGGACATCAACTGACTGGGAAAAGGTGAGGAGCATGAGAACCAGTGTGAACATATTTCTTGTTTACTGGTCAGCAGATGACTCCTATGAGCCTGCGGCGAGCTTTTGTATTTGAGGGGTAGAGAGATATAGATTGTAGTGTGGGCTGTTAGAGTCGACTCGAGGTTTCTGAATCCTTGTGGGCTGCTTTTTTATCTCAGGGGAAATTACTGAGTTAATTAAAACAAAATGTGACAAGTGAGGCCTATAAAAGTGATGTATCACATGTGACCATGATATGGCCTTGGCACCAGAAAGGATACGGACAAGTGTGAAAACATTATTCATTGTTTAATTCTCAAACTCATGTACAATTTTGAATTTTTTTTCTGTATTATTTGAAGAGCTGCATATACAAACTAAGGCTGAAGGTTTACATATATTGTATCTGGTAAATTTGCATTAAGAAAGACAACACTATGTAATTAGACAGGACATACTAACATAATAATAACAATACAATAACAATAACAGTTACTAAACATCTCATCCCTGTCAGGCTTGTTCCCAGCTCCCAGGCTCATGTGTAATTATTTTGTGCTGCACGTTTCAGTGCATCCTACAAACCTATGAGAGTGGTCTGCCGATCTTCACCATCGGTCATGCTATTTTTATTCTTCTTGCAGAAGTAAACAGAGGCCCACTAGTACTCTGTGATCCAATCCAGTCTGTATTTTCTGAGTTGGTGCCCCACAACCCTCCTGAATGAATGAGTGGGTGGGCTCTGACATCAATGTGGTGGGACCTCTACAAATCCCACCTAGCGATGAATTCTCCATCTCAGGGAGCCCCCACTTGTTTGGTAAGTCTGTTTGGCAGGAACCAGGTCACAGAAGGAGGAAACAAGACTAAATTAGTGTTACAGCCATACAGCTACACTTTGAACTGTATCAATAAATACGCTACTGTATGTACATTAACTTACTGTTTAGAAGGTGCCATGTGGACCATCTCATGCTAACAGCTACTCATTAGCTCTAAAAGAGACTGTGGCTAATGAGAATACAACTAGTTTTGCAGGTGTTTGATGATAAACAAAAATATTGGACAAATCCAAATGTGACCCTGAAGAAAAGATCAGTAAAGCTAACCTTAAATGTCTGTACCAAATTTCTTGGCAAACAACAGTAGTTTAATGTAATTGACCTAACTGGGCAACTGGCAGACAGTGTCATCCCTTAAATCATGTCACCAGTACACCACTGTCTTTATTTCCAGTTCTCTTGCTCTGCACATTTCCACCATAGATGATCTACCTTCTGTGGGTAAATGTGCTGATGTGAACACACCTACGTATAGGAGATGCATTGACATGTCACACTCTTATCTGCGAATTAGGGCACTGATAATACACACAAGGACAAGATGCCCAATCAATTTATTACTATTTGCTGACTGCAGTTCCCATGTGAATCAAACTTACATTAAAAATAAAAGCAGAACAGTAAATGCATACACACTTACTCAGGAGAAAACCAAAATATTGTGCATGAATGCTTAGCTTCATTATTAGCTTCAGTTATTTTTAGATTACAAATAATCAGCCAAAAATATGCACATGACTACCAAATGACAGAAGAGAAACAAATAAAAATAATACATTCATTATTATAGAAACACCTGTCAGTGTAACACAACACAAACCAAAGTTACAGTTACAGCTGAATTAACACATTTAAATAAAACAGTATTATTTAACAATAAATGAACATGATAATGTCCAGGGGGGGGGGGGATCTTCACACTATTGGACTGCATTACACACACACACACACACACACACACACACACACAGGGTTCATCTGTGAGTGAATAAAAAGTAATTTGTGAGCATGCCAAGATGTAACATAAAAAGCTAAAAATAACAGATAAATGATTGTCCAGCTTCTCTTAGTACACATGATTATAGTACAAATTAACCAAATGAAAAAAAGAAAAAAGGAGACACAGGTTAAATATTAGTGATTCCAGGTTTGTTGTCTGCCCTGTATGAACAAAATATAATAACAATAATCATTTAATATAATTCATGGTGTTAAATAACATTCATTTTTAATCAGTTCAACCTAAGACATTTGGGACAAGACATTTGGTGATGATGAAAGTCAACTTGAACTTGAGTTTATCTTATAGGGGATCATACAAGAAAGTTTGTGTTCAAATTAAATCTTGAACATTAAACAAATATTTGCCTCCCTGATTGCCAGAACCATCCATCCCCAACCATCCTATACAACAGCAGTCAGCAGGTCCAAACCTGAAAAAGACTTTTCAGATCAGTCAGCTTCTTGTACCGATGTAAAGAAATGTGACTGCGTGGTTAATGTGTAGCCAAGGGAACCTTTGCTCCCTTCGAGATTACTCAAGCAAGTGCCAAGTAGTTTAGTGCTTCACCTGCTGCGCTCCTGTCTGTAGAGGACGGATTTGCATTAATGGAAATAAATGGAAGATGATTTTTATAGGATGGACTGACATACCAAACAGGGCTGGACTGTCAGTCTCTGAATAGTCTGGGTATTTGGTCACACAGAGATGGCAATGGTCCACCCCAAGTCCTCAAGAGGTCAGTGTTTTATGTTTACACATACTGTAACAGTATTAACGTAGTAGTCCATTTGTTTTAAAAGGCAGATCAGAACACCTGAGGATATTTAAGCACAGCTCAGGGATGATTTGTGTAGCTTAGTTGTTGAAACATTATTCATCACAGCACTTCTGTTTTTAAAGGAAACATCCTTATATGAATATATGACATCTGTTGTGGAAACCAGTAATGATGAAACAGCACTACGGTCCTGTTAACACTGCTGTATGTGTTTCAAATATTCGAACTTGGTTGTAGAGGAGTTACATGCCATTTTAAAAGACACAGTGTGCTCTGTCCAAGCGAGATGTTAATCATTTATGGGTTTATAGTATGGGTTGTGTGCGTTATGACTACTGCTGAGCCACTTTCTACTCTAACAGGCTTCTGCTGGGGGCACTTGACTTAAAACATGTCAGAACTGAAGGTTTAAGGATAGTTGGTGTTTAGGTTGTAAACTTTGCAAAGTTATATGAAAGATTATAAATAAAAGTTGATTAGTTTTAACTCTACATATTATTCTCATTAAAAGAACCAGCCCATGTTAGAAAAGCTGCACTATAATCACTGTTTTTATGTAACAGTTTCATTTTTTTTTTTCAGCCGGTCAAACTTTACATGCTATTTAATAACCACTTTCTGCTTCTTCTCTCAGATATTCTGGCAGATCAAGGCAGTCCTCTCCTGCAGGATCCCGACATCTTGCCTTTCAGCAGCTATCCCAGCATGCAATACTCATCCATGGAGTCAATCATGTCTTCCACACCATACTACTCCAGTCAGAACTACTACCCTCAGTACAACGGAGATGAATGGTACTCGCACACGGGGATATATGAACTGAGGAAAGGGCCACTGGAGGACAGCTATGCTGCTGAGATGGAGGAAGCGTCTGCTGTGGTGCCTGCTGTGTGCAAGAGGACCCGGCACATGTCACAAGCCGGAAGGGTCAAAGGGGAGGAACTGTGCGTCGTGTGTGGGGACAAGGCCTCTGGGTACCACTATAATGCTCTCACATGTGAGGGATGCAAAGGTGAGATACTGTCTCAACACAGGCACACACGGTCACTGTATGTGATTTCAGTCAATCTTAGGATATATTGTTTTGGTTTTGTTTTGTTTTTCTACATTTAATTATAATACCAAGGCCAGCTGATGTCATTAAATGAGTTATTTTCTGTCCTTATTAATTTTAATTTTTTAATTAATTTATTTGTAGAGCATATTTTTGTACACAAAATCAATTTAAAGTCCAAGCAAGAAAACATCCTTAGAGAAACATCATAAAAACAAGATGTTTAAGTCAACATTTTCCTTAAGTCAACAATGACTTAAGGAAAAAACTAGCTGTTAATCAAAATAGTAGGGACAGTAATTTATTTTCTGCTGATCAACTAATGGACCAATTGGTTAATCATTTCAGCTCTTTGGTGTACAGAGCAAAAATGATGTTATTGTGTTTATCTCAGGACTATAGGAGCCACTTATATCTACAGCCAAAAGCAGCTGAATCATATGTGGACATGAGTTGATTTTAAAGCTCTTTAACACCAGTAAGTCATGACATTTATACACATCAATCCCAATGGACGAACATTTCATTTGTTAGTATAATTTAACATTGCAACAGATCAAGGATTCTTTAACAGCATTTATTACCTACTGCTGTACTGTTATGCAGTGGCAGGTATACATTGCAGGCAGTAAATCCATACAGTTCTGACGTAAAGGGAACTAAAACTAAAAGGTCAGGCATTCTACAACCTTTCTCCATGTAAAAATGATCCATTAGCAGCTTTTAGCCCATCTTTTACCTCCCTGCACTTGCTGTGATTCCTGCCAAACCACAGTGAATGGATATGAGTGTAATTCCACACTGTGAGGTAGGACAATGCCAGGTGCTGATGCAGCTGGCCTGTCCTGCCATTTGCCTGAGAATAGGCTCAGGTCTACCTGGTACTGCTGCCAGATTGGGTTCCCTCTCAGCTTTCTGATGTACAATGCAGGAGCAACCTGAGCTCAGTTACGCTAATGCACGTCATTGTGTTTAATGTTGTATGTCAGAATGTCTAATAACTGTTCCCAAATTATTCTGTGTGTGTGTGTGTGTGTGTGTGTGTGTGTGTGTGTGTGTGTGTGTGTGTGTTTTGCTCTGTTGCTCTGTGTCCTCTCTGTGTCTGGATCATTGTCAGCTGTGTTTATGGTGCATTATTAGAACAATGTGTAACCTATGAAGGAGTAATTTTATCAAAACTGATCAATGATCTCTTCTGATTTAAAAATGCTGAAATTAACATGCTACACTGTGTAGTGGTGGAAGCATTTACTAATAATTATCCATGACACAACAAATTAGTCAAAATTTTCAATAAACAATAAACAGAACTGATTATTTAGAATGACCCAATTCACACTGTTGTATTATTACATATATTTGATTATTATCACTGAGTTTTACTGTGGTAGCTGAGGTGGCACTAACTTTAAATAATTTCTATCTATAAAAATGTATTATCACAAAGTATGTAAGACAATATATTGGCCAGTATTAGCTTTTTGTCAACCAAAGAAATATGGAACTTCCAAGCATAGTGTTTTTTCTCATTGAAAACATTTTCTCCTTTACATATTTTCCCCTGAAATAAAAAGATCTAAATGTCTTGGCTTTGCATCAGCACTGCCTGTACCTCCCTCATGACAACAGCTTGTTTTGACCCTGTTCAGGTTTCTTCAGACGGAGCATAACAAAGAACGCTGTGTATAAATGCAAGAGTGGTGGAAACTGTGAGATGGACATGTATATGCGTAGGAAATGCCAGGAGTGCCGGCTCAGAAAGTGCAAGGAAATGGGCATGCTGGCTGAATGTGAGTATTACATCAATCAATCAATACAATCAGGAACAAAAACATCCTAGAAATAGTTTATTGTCATGCATCAATTCAAACTGATTTGAAGCATTCACATGCACACACTGTGCTGTTATAGTATCAAACTTTTACAAATAGTGGAAAAGCTTTTCTTTGTGTTATAAGAGTTAAACAGCCGTCTTAAGTTTAAAAAATTTTTTGGCTAAATTTTGCTATAGTGTCTGAGGGGAATCCAGTCAAAAGTATTTTCAAATATAAGGCACACCACAGAAATTATGTCCATCCTATATACTTTCTCTGAAGTCTTTGAAGGGTTATTAGTTATTGGGTTCATTAAGAACCATTTGAAAAGAGCAGGTGGACGGTCTGGACTCCTGTTGCCCATAAATAGTGCAGGGCAGTGGTGTTGAATATTACAAGGTGACAGGCTGCTATACCTGCTGGATCAATAGGAACTCAACAAATCAGACCTTTATTGTCAAGTGTGAAAAGACAGATGTAAAATTATTGGTTAATGTATTATTTCTCTTATTATTGTCCTCTGTGAGCTTTTCTTTATATCTTTCACATTTAGTGTCTATATGATATAATATTTCATATTATTTGTGAATGTTATGATAATACAGGTTGGTGAGTACATTGACTGACGCAACAGAAATTAAAACAGTGGAAATAATAGTTGCAGTAAAATAGAGTGCAGTAAGATGAATGTATGCTGTAACTTCACTGACATGGGCAGAATATATTATACTGAAATATTAAAGGCAGAAATGACTTTGATATATATATATACTTGACACATTACATATATTTAATACAACAACTTTGATATGGACCCATGCTAAATGAAAGAGCACTTATAACTCCATGGAATGGCTGTTGAATAAAGAGCTGTGGGGTATTTAACACACGTAGTGAAGCTTTCAGCATTTCTGGCAGGCCTGCTGACAGAGATCCAGTGTAAATCTAAAAGGCTGCGCAAGAATATCAAAGCCTCTCCGGGACAGTCGACTGGAGACGAGACAGAGGGCCCAGACAACACAGACAGTAAATACGTCACCTCAACCACCAAAATGTCAAAGGTAATCACAGCTGCATTATCTCATTCTGCTAATTTTCAATTTACTGCCTTTGTTTGATTTTATTCTCCAGATCCACTGATTCTGTCATATAAACTATTTCACCACCTAATGTAAGAGTGTTTTTGTTTTCTCTTTATATATCCAGGAAAAGGTTGCAATCACTAAAGACCAGCAGGTGCTCATGAAAGTCATTGTAGAGGCTTATAACAGACATCAGATTCCACAAGACATGGCCAAAAAACTGGTATATTCCCTTCATTGCTGCTTCAAACATTCCACACTCTTTTTATATTACTGTCATTAAAAATGCCAACAGGTGAGCTCTTTCCACTGGTAACAAAAAGTACAGTTCATGAGCACCGAACCAGTACAGAGGTCAGTGTAGGCCGATGATGTGACCTTTTTACTACTGTTGTTTCCCCCACAGCTACAAGAGCAGTACAGTGCAGAGGAAAACTTCCTCCTCTTGACAGAAATGGCAACAAGTCAAGTTCAAGTTCTGGTCGAGTTTACAAAAAATATTCCAGGTATTATTCCACAGCTACTTTTAAACTATACTGTAGAGCAGAGACCATGACGCTGGTAGTGTGAATAAAATATAAATTGCCTCATTATTCCTTGTAGTGAGTGGTGTTATGTTATGCCTGGCAGGCTTTCTGTCTCTGGATCATGAAGATCAGATTGCTTTGCTGAAGGGTTCTGCTGTGGAAGCCATGTTTCTGCGCTCAGCTCAGGTTTTGAGCTCTAAGAAGCCCAACTGCCACACAGATGCTTTGGAGGAGAGGATACGCAAGAGTGGTGAGTCAGCTGCCACCCTACAGATGTGTGGGTTTTCTCCAGGTACTCTGGTTTCCTCCCACAGTCCAAAAACATGTATGTCAGGTTGATTGGTGACTCTAAATTGCCCATAGGAGTGAGTGTGAGTGTGTGAGGTTGTTTGTCTCTATGTGGCCCTGTGATGGACTGGTGACCTGTCCAGGGTGGACCCCTGCCTTTCACCCAAAGAGAGCTGGGATAGGCTCCAGCAGGTCCCTGTGACCCTGGTTAGGAATAAGCGGGTATAGATGATGGATGGATGGATGGATGGATGGATGGATGGTTATCCAAGAATCTTGGTCCTATGCTCCACCGCCTGCAGCCAAGCAGCCAGGCCTAGTCAGATCCTCCTTTAATAATGGATCTGCCTGATGCTGGGAGATGTGTGCTGACCTGTTGATCTCTCACTCGGTGTAGATTACACATACACATGCACCCTTACTGGGTACTGTTTCACTCCATTTAGGTACTGTATGTGTGTGAACATGCTCAAAGTAAAGGGGAGCATTCAAAGCAAAACTGACTCCTTTATGGCACTGGGTTTAATTGTTTAATCAACCACAAAATGCTGTACCATCTCCCCCTGTACACATATATAAGAATAGTTGGTGAAGGTTCAAGAAATAATTTATACGTATGCAAGGTGTCATTGTGTCAACCAGTTTGGACAGTTAGACAGCAGCAGTGATGTGTGTCCATCATTGGGTCCCTCAGACGGCTCTGTTGTGAATGGTGGGGAAAAGAGATATTCACGCTAAAGGCCAGTCTGGGAGAATTAGGGAGCAAAGCTGTCTGAAGAGACCATTGTTTCTTATCAAAACATCAAGAGTGCTATTGTCCACTGCTCTCCCTCTGAGCCCCACTGGCATTTCTGAATGAATGATGTGCAAGCAGACAGACACCCTCTGCTCGTTTGAAGAACATCAAGGGTAGGAACCCTTGACAGTGTTCAAAAGTAAATATTTGAAATCATATAGGGTGCAAAGAAAAGCAGACATGTTTATATTTCTTATAAGCTGAAGGGCTCTGCAGAAACAGTCAAAGCAAAGTTCAGTTTGGATACTGTTCAAGACAGCACATTAATTTGGCCTTAGTTGGGTTTAGAAATATATTGTGCTGTATATTCACAAATGAAGTCAAGAATAGTTTGTTTTGTGTTATTTATTTCTGCCTTTTGGAGCTTAATCCTTTTTGTCTTCATTTTTTAGTTCTTCCTTCTTGCCCTCTCTCCTCTTCTTCTCCATTTCATTCATAACACTCACCTCAGCACACCTTTGTTTGAGCCTTTGAGTAATCAGCATGGTGTTTGTTGCATTTCCTGATAAACACTGAAGTGCCAAATACATTTTGCCAAAGTCTTACCGCAGTTGGTTTGACTGATCACATTAACTTTTGGACATTGTTACTGTGGTGCTGTATGTGGAGCTGACACAGCTCATTACATTGATTCTGTCATTACTCATCCAAGGTCTTTGTATTTGTTTGCAGAAAACCATGGAGTTTTTAGCTTGCTTCAAAATACGAATAGTATTTTTGAAACTTGAATATAAAGCCTTTTTCTGCAGGTATGTCTGAGGAATTCATGACGCCCATGTTCAACTTTTACAAAAGCATCGGCAAACTCCACATGATGCAGGAGGAACAGGCTCTTCTCACGGCCATAACCATTTTGACACCAGGTATCATCAACTCACAGATCAAGATAGTTTATCTTACTATGAAAAGTGTTTTGTCCAAAATCAATATCTACAGTCATTTACACTCTTAAACCCCTTGTCTGTGTCCAGATCGGCCTTATGTGAAGGATCAGCAGGCTGTCGAGAGACTTCAGGAGCCCATGCTGGACGTGCTGAGGAAGCTGTGTGCCCTACAGCATCCGCAGGAGCCGCAGTACTTTGCTCATCTCCTGGGTCGCCTGACGGAGCTGAGAACACTCAATCATTACCATGCAGAGATGCTCACATCCTGGAGAGTGAACGACCACAAATTTACCCCACTGCTCTGTGAAATCTGGGATGTGCAGTGACACAACAGGGGAAGGGAAGAAAGAAGTAACTTGGGGATGAAAATATGAATTTTTAACTTGCAAGACAAAGTCATTGTCCAGCTACAGTGCATGTTTGTCCTGGGAGGATCAGGATTTAAATTCCTGCACAACCAGCTTGTCTCTGTGCTGCCTGACCCAGTGAATGGTGTAGATGTGTTTGTGTTTATTTTGCTCATCGAATTGTTATGACTCACACCATCATCATGTCTTTTTAGCCAACCTGGACCCGTCTGATGGTTGAGGTGTATGTAAGTACGATAGGGTTTTCAAACAGATAATTGTTCAAAGGTTTGGGTTAGGCAAATTTCTTTTTTGCTGTGCAAATCATTTAAAACATCCAGAAAGCCCAGCACGATTGGTCAAACAAGTACAAACACTGGAGCTTATTCAAAGCAAAGATGGTGCTCTTACAAGAAGTAAGATTTAACAATGGGTTCGTGTATTTTTTTTATTTGGAAAACTTCATAGAACTTGCTACATGTACTAGGAAATAATAAAAGTTGTATGTCCCCAATAAATAATGAAATTAACAGGAAATGTTTATACTGGAACATATATGCTCATTTTCACATGTTTAAGTCATATGTATGTAATACAGAAATAACATCTGGTACATCTGAAAAATTACAGTCCATGTTTCTCTCTAAAAGTTCACCTCAATAAGCCAAAGTGAAATATGTTTAAATTACCAGCAAACATTGACTAAATAATGTTAATGTTAATAATGAAATCATGTCTTCAAATGTATAACCTGCAACAACAGCACAAGGACTTTTAATGCCTTATGCATGCGTTTATATAACCCTCTGCCCATATTGCATTTCAGCAGGGTAAACAACTGCACCTCAGTTAAAGAGCCATAAATGTGTTTTCTGTATATTGTAGCTAATATTCTATAATTAAAGCATGTTTAACTTTGCATTTTTCTGTCTTTGACATTGGATAGCCAACATATTGCTATTATTTCTGTACTTGCTCCTTACTGTGGTTGTTGCAGTAGCCATCATCAAACACCAACTACAACGTGTAGGCTACCAGAAGCTTAAATACTGTAGTGGTAGAAATAGTAATTCATCACATCTTCACTAATATACAAGTCTACATTATGTAGCTCAGAAAAAAATAGAACTTCAGTCAGTTTCATTTATTTAGATGCACACAAAACATCAACACAGATATATGCACGTTATAAAAGTCCTGCATTTAAAACAACTACCACCATTTACAATGTACATGAAAGTATCATTAAGGTAAAAAAATTGTAACTTTTTTTCATCATGTACATAAACGCCAATGAATTTTTACACATACAAATATCTAAACACAAAGAACTTGAGTAAATCAACTGAATACCTATAAACACAAACAATACATTTTCTTTTTGTGTTCTACAGTGAATTGCACTTTAAGAACAACAATAATCATTTTATATGCTGGTTAGTGTCCTTAACTGTATCACAGCACCATCTTGTGGAATAATGTGAGAAAAAAATGTTACTCCAGGAATTACATTATTGTATTATAAAATGCAAACAAAGAAATCACATGTACTATACATGTGATTACATAATACTGACTACAAATTTAAGATTTGTTTTAGATGAAGAAGAAGCAGATGAGCTATAGATTTTTTGAAGAACAGTAATAATTCAGGCAGGATGCCCTTAATATTATGTTGTTATACAGTGGTACAAATTACTAAATAAACTGATAGCTCATATTGTTACCAAACCCAATGGGAACATATGTATATATATATATATATATATATATATATGTATTAGCTATTTTTAAAAAGTGACACATAAGGATTAAGACATTTACAGGTGAGATCTGTCCTGGTCTGCTGAAGGTGTGAATGGTTCTGCTTCAGGATAAACCAGGAAGCCAGAAAAGGTGGTGTACCTCCCCTGGTTGCTGTAGACGGCATAACGCTCATCCTGCTGACTGTACAACCAAACAGTGTCTCCCCGATGGAGAGACAGCAGCAAACTTTGACTCTGCATCTCCCGTCTCTTCGACGTGTCCTCATCAAACACCATTGCTTGCACTTCACCCTTCCCAGTCATCAGTTTCACAGAAACAGCCTTATGGGGATGTTTCCCCACAGTGAACGCAAAGAAGTAAGCGCCTCGGAAGTGGCAGGTGAACAGGCCTGAGGTTTTGTTGAAATGACCCCCAATGTTGACATATTCCACATCAAAGGTCAGAGGTGGCTTGTCCTGCTGCCTACTGCTTTGGCCCATGAGTGTGGATGTCCGTGCCACAGAGAAGGCAGACCGTGGCTGCTCTGGTGTCTGGCCTCTGGCCCAGGGATTGGCCTGGGGGGGGCAGAGTGGGTAGGACAGCCACGGAGACAGGTGGTTGCTGATGTAGCTGCTTGGGGAATTGTCAGGATAGATGAGATAACCAGAGAAGGTCATGTACGGGCCAGCATTGCTGTACAAAGCATACTGAGGACTCTGCTGTAAACGAAGCCAAACTGTGTCCAGTGCCTTCAAACTGATCATTACACTCTGACTTTGAACTTTTCTTCCTTTCTTGCGATAGTCATCATATGCTATAGCCTGCACCTCCTCCCCATTCTTCACCAGTATGACTGAAAGCATTTTCTTTGGAAACTTCCCCACAGAGAAGGAGAAATAGTATGCACCTGGTATGCGGCAGCGGAAGTGACCAGTGTCTGGATTGAAATCCCCTCCGATGTTGACCGTAAGCCTACTGAACGTTACTGCCTTCTGCCTGCCTCCCAACACGCTGTTGGTTTGTGTGGCAGAGAAAGCAGAGCGGGGACCTGTTGTCACTGGAGGGGCATGAAGGGGAGAAACTGACCCAGAGAAGGTGATCATGATGAAAAAACATGCCAGGTAGCAGAGTGAGGCCCAGGGTGCTAAAAATGAAAATTCAAGGAAATTACATCTTCAGATGACAGACATAACTCAGTCTGAGCATATTATTAAGTTTTAATATTTGAGATTTTTCTGTTCAAAATAAAAGTCTAGTCTTGTGGTACCTAACCTAGAGGTTGGAAACCCCCAGAGAAGGATAAATCTGATGATTAAAGGAAAAGTGACTGGCTTAGCACAAGACACAGGTGGAAATAGCCAGCAAAGTTACACTTCTTTCCTATCAGGTCCTGGGTGTCAGATTGATCTTCACCCATAATGTCTCTAAATAAAATATCCAATGTTGATAATAAAGTCTGACTAAACTCTGTCAAGACAGATCTTCCCATGAAATGAAGCACTCAGCGTGAGCAGTAGCCCTGAAATGTGGCTGATATTGTCTGTTCTCTCTGTGCACTGGGAGAAAGAACAAGATTAAGTGCTGGTTCATCTGTTCCTGTGTATGTTGAACAATGGAAAATTTCAGTGTTGATGAGGTGGGGCAGGGCATAATCACTGCAAAATATAAAGGAATTATTACCTTAAAGTGAGGACAGGTTGCAGCCAGACAATTATTATTATTATCACAATATTTCACTGAAATCATAGCTTTTCATATATTTAGGGACTAATTTGATCCTGGAATCCTACCACTTTACCTGGACACATACTGGAGAAGACTGCACTTTTAGATTTAGATAGAAAATCCCACTATGTCTCTAAATAATTGCTAATAATGTATAATGTTTGCATAAATCAATAAATAGATCAATTTAAAATAAAAGTCAGATGAGTTTCAGTGATCATGAGTAAATGAGTGGAAACCTGGCACCAGCAGACAAGTTGTAATTTTAGGCTCAGATTGTACATTTGCCTGTTTCTCCTGTTGTTTGTAATATTAACCTGTATATTTAAAAAACAAATAGACTAATGAGATGTTTACTACTAAACTACAGAGGCAAACATTTTATGAGAAAATAAGCTTTGCAAAAATAACATTGTACACTTCATGTTTCTGTAACAATAATGTAAAATAAAGTATGAATACAATATGTCTCATCAGAGGATCATTTATGACAAAATTCAACATTCACACTTATAAAAAAACTAATCATTCTTATTCCATTTATATTTCTGCACCAGTTAAAAATATCTAACCCACCTGTTGGTCTACACTGAGACATCCTGAATCTCTTCTATAGTCAGAAAATGTAAACAGAATTCTTCTTCAAGTTTGCTGCACCGCTAATGTCCACGTTACAGGTCTGACAGCCAAAGGGAGACAGCTTTAGTCCATGCAGACATGTCAGGAGGAGGAGTCTGTAGTCAGTCTGCAGTTCCCATCCAACTTGCAGTGCAATAACTCAGTGAAAATGAAGCTGTAACTTGCAGCCCTGTTGGAAAGTGGCAGAGCTGGGCCTGATTCATGCCCTGTAAAGCCATGTTAATGTGGCCATGGGTCTAACAAGTGCTGGGATCTAAAAGTGCTCTCTCTGTAAGATGCAATGGTGTAAACAAAGTAGAGCATGAAATGACACCAGGGAAGCCTGATCATTATGAATAAAGCAGGGGACAATATTATTCAAAATCCTGCAGTGTATTGACACCTGGGTGGAAAGACACGTTGGCTGTAAAAATACTTGTTCATGCTCATCTGGCAAAGTCATAAAAACATCAACGACACTGGCTGACTGGGCATCAGGTGTTTGCAGCTCTGGACCCGGAAGACGCCTGTGTGTTGTCAGTGCCAGCTTACGGAGAAGAGGGCACTGAGACCTGAAGTCCGCATTTAAGACAAGATGGCAGGGCTGCCCCGCAGGATCGTTAAGGTAACTGTGTCACACTCACAGCAGCAGCACGCGTGACTTTTCTGTCACGGCACAAACCTCTGGACACACGGGCTCAACTCCCGGAGCTAAGCTGTGCTAACGTTCGCATCCAGCTAGCTAAGGTGGTTTCACCGCTGTGCCCAGAAACACGGAGGCAGGGCGGGTTGAAAATAACGTTACACCTGGTCTTTGTAAAGCTCTGAGTGTGCTTTGTGCTTGGCTTATCGCTTCTAGATATACTTAGCAAACAGAAGAGTGTTTTCAGGTGACTGACGTTGCTGATCGGAGCAGCTAATTGAATGGCTGGCTAACCCCGGATAGCTATGCTAACCAGACTAGTTATGCTAACCAGGCTAGTTCTTTTAGCTTTGTTTATATGTGAATGACAATAAGAAGCTAAGGCTAGCCTGTTAGTTTCATTCTCCAGTGCTGACCTTTTAGTTTGTCTCTGGCAGGAGACTTTTCCATCGTGTTCATAACAAACGAGCTGTGGTTAGCAGCATTTAGTTAACTGGGCTAACATTTGTAACAAATGGGCCATTAGCAAGAGATGCTGCTCATCATGCTAATAATGTATGATACAGTGTTGTTTTCTATTTTATTGTATTTATTGCTTTTTTAATTTGTATTTTAGAATCAAGCCAATGTTGTTCTTGTCCCTATTGTACTGCTGTAACATAACAGTTCCCCTTACAGGATCAGTAAAGTCTGTCTACATTTTAAGAATTATTTTCTCAAATTCAGAAGCAAACAAAGAAGCAGTTTGACTCTAGTACTAATCTAATATTTCAGTTTTTCCACCCATCCATCTCCTATACCCACTTATTCCTAATTAGGGTTGTTATGATATAATCTTAATAATGCAACCACAGGGGGGCACAATCCAGTGTCTTCATGTGCCAGTACCAAGTCCAGGTAAATGCAGAGGGTTGTGTCAGGAAGTGCATCCGCCGTAAAATTTCAGCCAAATCAAACATGCCAATCACAAATATGACCCCAGATCGGTCGCGGCCCATGTTAACAACGACTGCCACTGGTGCTTTTGACTTACAGGGTGCCAGTGGAAATTGGACTACTGTTGGTCGAAGAAGGAGAGGAGGAAGGCGTGTTCGTAGGTAAAGAGAGAAGAGGAAGGGCAGGAGTGTAGGACTTAGAGTAGGGACTTTGAATGTAGGGACTTTGTCAGGGAAAACTAGAGAGTTGGCTGATATGATGGAGAGAAGAAAGGTGGATATCTTGTGTGTTCAGGAGACCAGATGGAAAGGTAGCAAGGCCTATAGATTAGGAGCAGGATTCAAGCTGTGTGGATGGAGTAGGAGTTATCCTGAAGGAGGATTTTGCTAGGAATGTTCTGGAGGTGAAGAGAGTGTCAGATAGGGTGATGAGTCTGAAGCTGGAAGTTGAAGGTGTGATGTTGAGTGTTGTCAGTGGTTATTCCCCACAGGTAGGATGTGAGTTAGAAGAGAAGGAGAAATTCTGGAGGGAGATGGATGAGGTGATTCAGGGTATCCCTAGTGGTGAGAGAGTGGTGATTGGGGTAGACTTCAGACATGTTGGTGAGGGAAACAGAGGTGATGAGGAAGTGATGGGTAAGTTTGGTATGCAGGACAGGAATGCAGAAGGACAGATGGTGGTAGACTTCACAAAAAGGAGGGAAATGACTGTAGTGACCACATTTTTCCAGAAAAGGGAGGAGCATAGGGTGACATATAAGAGTGGAGGCAGGAGCACGCAAGTTGATTACATCTTGTGCAGACGTTACAATCTGAAAGAGATCAGTGACTGCAAAGTAGTGGTTGGGGAGAGTGTAGCCAGATAGCATAGGATGGTGGTGTGTAGGATGACTCTGGTGGTGAGGAAGATGAAGAGGGCACAGGCAGAGCAGAAGACCAAGTGGTGGAAGTTGAAAAAGGAAGAGTGTTGTGTGGCTCTCAGGGAGGAGCTGAAACAGGCTCTGGGAGGTCAGGAGGTTCTTCCAGATGACTGGACAGCTACTGCTAAAGTGATCAGGGAGACAGGTAGGAGGGTACTTGGTGTGTCATCTGGAAAGAGGAAAACAGATAAGGAGACTTGGTGGTGGAATGAGGAAGTTCAGGATTGTGTTAAGAGGAAAAGGTTAGCTAAGAAGAAGTGGGACACTGAGAGGACAGAAGAGAACAGACAAGAGTACAGGGAGATGCAGCGTAAGGTGAAGGTAGAGGTGGCAAAGGCCAAACAAAGGGCGTATGAGGATTTGTATGATAGGTTGGACACTAAGGAGGGAGAGGTGGATTTGTACAGGTTGAGGAGACAGAGAGACAGATGGGAAGGATGTGCAGCAGGTTAGGGTGATCAAGGGCAGGGATGGAAATGTGTTGACAGGTGCCACAAGTGTGATGGAAAGATGGAAGGAATACTTTGAAGAGTTGATGAATGAGGAAAATGTTAGAGAGCACAGAGTAGAAGAGGTGACTGTTGTGGAGCAGGAAGTAGCAAAGATCAGTAAGGATGAAGTGAGGAAGGCTTTGAAGAGGATGAAGAGTGGAAAGGCAGTTGGTCCTGATGACATACCTGTGGAGGTATGGAAGTGTTTAGGAGAGGTGGCAGTAGAGTTTTTGACTGGGCAACTTAAGATCTTGGAGAGTGAGAGGATGCCTGAGGAATGGAGGAGAAGTTTTCTGGTGCCCATCTTTAAGAACAAGGGAGACGTGCAGAGTTGTGGAAACTACAGAGGAATAAAGCTGATGAGTCACACAATGAAGTTATGGGAAAGAGTAGTGGAGGCTAGGCTGAGGTGAGAAGTGGGCATTTGTGAGCAGCAGTATGGTTTCATGTCAAGAAAGAGAACCACAGATGCAATATTTGCTTTGAGAATACTGATGGAGAAGTACAGAGAAGGCCAGAAGGAGCTGCATTGTGTCTTTGTAGATTTGGAAAAAGCATATGACAGGGTGCTGAGAGAGGAGCTGTGGTTTTGCATGAGGAAGTCTGGAGTGACAGAGAAGTATAGTGGAGGTGGGACTGCACCAAGGATCGGCTTTGAGCCCCTTCTTGTTTGCTGTGGTGATGGACAGGCTGACAGATGAGGTTAGACAGGAATCTGCGTGGACCATGATGTTTGCAGATGACATTGTCATCTGTAGTGACAGCAGGGAGCAGGTGGAGGAAAATCTAGAGAGGTGGAGGTTTGCTCTGGAAAGGAGAGGAATGAAGGTTAGCCGCAGTAAAACAGAGTACATGTGTGTAAATGAGAGGGACTCAAGTAGAACGGTGAGGATACAGGGAGCAGAGGTGAAGAAGGTGGAGGATTTTAAGGACCTAGGGTCAACAGTCCAGAGCAACGGCGAGTGTGGAGAAGAAGTGAAGAGACGTGTGCAAGCAGGTTGGAACGGGTGGAGGAAAGTGTCAGGTGTGATGTGTGACAAGAGAGTGTCAGCAAGAATGAAAGGAAAGGTGGACAAGACAGTGGTGAGACCAGCAATGTTGTCTGGTTTAGAGACAGTGGCACTGAGAAAAAGACAGGAGGCAGAGCTGGAGGTAGCAGAGCTGAAGATGTTGAGGTTCTCTCTGGGAGTGACGAGGATGGATAGGATCAGGAATGAGGACATCAGAGGGACAGCTCATGTTAGATGTTTTGGAGAAAAAGCCAGGGAAGCCAGATTGAGATGGTTTGGACATGTTCAGAGGAGGGACAGTGAATACATTGGTAAAAGGATGCTGAGGTTAGAGCTGCCAGGAAGGAGGCCTAGAGGAAGACCAAAGAGGAGGTTCTTGGATGTAGTGAAGGAGGACATGAGGATAGTTGGTGTGGGTGAGGAGGATACAGGGTTAAATGGAGGTGGATGATTGGCTGTGGCGACCCCTGAAGGGAGCAGCTGAAAGGAAAAGAAGAAGAAGATGATCTAAGCTTAATAATCTTAAGGCTTAAGCTTGTTTTTTTAATTCTTCCCAATCATGGATGTAACACGTCTGACTGCAGCCACTAAATTTGTCTTCCATCATTGCCACAGCTGTGTTTATCTACCCTTCTCCTTTCACTATTGAGATTTATAAAAAAAAAAAACAACAACCTTTTCAGAACATGAAAGGAAGAGGAGGTTGCTCAGGTGAGTGGAAAGGGGTAGAGCTGGGAGCAGCACTCAGCAGACCGAGCCCTGGGAGCGTGTGACTGGGACTGGGAACCCCTTCTCGTCTGTGTTTTCACTGCATGGTTTTGTCTGTGGGTTATCTGAAACATTTCAGGAATCTCAGTCCCAGCTGCATTCAGGGCAAGAGTGTCAAAAACAAGATTGGCTGATTTGCTGAGGATCATTTGCTTTTCTGTAGTCTATATCAGTGTAAACTGGATATCTTTGGGTATTTACTACTGTTTGACATTGCAAATACAAAATGAATGAAAATATTTAACTCATAAATTAAATGGTAGGTTATTCAGCAGTGCTAATAGTTGAGGCCCTATAAAACATCTGTGGACCAACAACTGTAAGTTAGTAAATGGCTTCATCCATTAAGAATTAAAGAAATATTTTAGTCTTTGAATGTGTTGGGTGTTGAAAAGACCTTGTGTGGGAAAAGACAGAGATGAGTTATGTCCAGCTACAATAAAAAAGTAGACAGAGCTAGAAACACCGATTGCCTTGTGTGGTTTGACAGCTGCACTGTGCTGTATCTGCGAGAACCAAGCATTTTTTCAAGTTCTGTCACCTTGAGAAGCCTTATCTCAGAGTTTCACTGACCTTCTACTAACACAAGTTGTATCCTTGACATTGTTTTGCACAAATCTCTGAATTGAGTTTTGTGATAGTGGTATAGGTTTTATTTTGTCACCAAATTATTTTTTCCTTTCTTTCTTTACCAGGAAACTCAGCGTTTGATTGCAGAGCCTGTCCCAGGCATCGTGGCAGAGCCAGACGAAGGCAACGCCCGCTACTTTCATGTGGTCATTGCTGGACCCCAAGACTCCCCTTTTGAGGGGGGCACATTTAAACTTGAACTTTTTTTACCAGAGGAATATCCCATGGCAGCTCCTAAAGTACGCTTCATGACCAAAATATATCACCCCAATGTTGACAAGCTGGGACGAATATGTCTAGACATTCTGAAAGGTAACTCACTCAGTTGTGAATTAGATTATATTTGTGTTCCCTAACTGAGGCTTTGTGTCACTATTATTGCTCATCACCACTGTCTCGTCAGTGCCGCTCCAGTTAAAGACAGATTCCTGTGCTTCTTCAACAGTCCTTTTTGTTCTTATGCTTTTATTGGTCTCCATTTTACTCTTCTTAATCCCTCCTTTTTATTGTTTTCTTTTCAGATAAATGGTCACCAGCTCTGCAGATTCGCACAGTGCTGCTTTCAATTCAGGCGTTACTAAGCGCACCCAACCCTGATGATCCTCTAGCAAATGATGTTGCAGAGAAGTGGAAGTCCAATGAAGCTGAAGCCATAGAAACAGGTGGGAGCTAAGGAGGGTTTATTACACTTTCAGCCATTGCCCTGTTTACTTTGCTTGCAGGAATGTTCAGTCTAAATACACATATATGCATACACAAAACAACACTGTATGATCCACTTAGCAGATAGATAGTTAAAAAAACTGTAAAATAAAAAAGGTAATACTTTAAATTTATGGACAAGTTATTTGGTTTTAACTTAATCTGTCCTCATGTTCTGGATACAAAAGGCAGTCTCCTGTGGTCATTTGAGGTTATTGCATTAGGGGCATAAAGCATAGAGCAAGAAGGTAAATGGCTTTGCATATCTCAGTTTAGTCATAATGCTGAAAATGGGATTTATAATTTCTAGCATTTGTTCAGATTTCAGTGTTCGTTTTGACATTATTTGACAAGTTTTGTTCAAAATAAGTTCAACTTGGCTCTTATGCAGAGGGTTTGCATGGAGCAATCATACAATACATATCAAAATGCAGGTTTATTGAAAAACTAATTGTGGCTCAGAAAAATAGTAAATGTTACACGACTCATCTCATTATTCTCCTTTGTTTTTTCACCCAACAGCCAAATCATGGACCAGACTTTATGCTGGAAACAAAAATGAAGTGTAGAGCAGCCTAACAAGTGGAGAAACAAATGGAAGTCAAGTGTGAACACAAATCCTTCTGTTTTGCCAAGACCTCTTCCTGCTTCATTTGCACTTACAGTAAGGGACGCAGTCTTAAAAAATAATGTAAAGGAAAAAACAACTGCTGACAATTGGTGATTTAAATGCACACTAGTAATGAAATGGCTTTTGTCCTAACTCACTAATGTTTAAATGCATGAGCACAGGTTTTAGATCTATTCACCGGGCTTTCTCTGTCTATTGATATGTGGAAATGTTTGCCTGCTGCTGCTTGAACAAGTGCATTTCAGAGGGGAAGAGAGTGTCTCATGTGCCGCATTATGGGGAAAGAGGTGGGTTTGGGGTGTCTAAAGAGGATAGGACACCAGCGGTCAATATATATATCTATATGTATAAATATAGATATAGATATGTGTAATGAATACCATGTATGTATGTGTGTATTCCGTGTATATTTGTATGTATATATAAAATGCAAATATAAAATACTGCGTGTGTATATATATATATATATATATATATATATATAATACACACACATACATACAAATATACACGTATTCTGTGTTGTTTGTGTCTTGCTGTTTGTTTATTAAACACAGCTAACTACTACTAGTCCACTTTATCTAGACACTCACCTGGAAGGAGACCAGAGTTTTGTCCTGTGTGACGCAGCAGGACACAAAAACAATCATAGATCATGTGTCTTCCTTAAGCCACACATAACTTTATTAAATTCAAAATAATATGACTAAAAAAACAAACTGAGCCTGCCACATTAACGCTCAGACACTCTCAGTGTATACTGTACTTGAATGTTCTGCATCCTTGGGGATGCAGTGAGAGAACGTGTAGGGACCTTTCCTTAGTTTTAGCACTTAGAGTTCATGTTTTATTATGTTATACAGACTTTTGTTTGTGAATCTTTCTTGCTGTTGCCATACTAACTACACTGCATCTTGTATGTCAGACAGTGTAAATCTAACAGACTTAGTGGTTTACTTCTTCTAATAACAATTGTTTCACAAAGCAAGGATTACATTTAAGACGTCAGATAACCTGAGTGAGGGTTGGCGGTAAACTTTGGGGTTGATTGACTAAACTGTGTGAGATTAAATGCTGCATTGTTACAAAATCCATCTCCAAAACATCAGTAAAGGCTTTGACTCTCAAGTGTTATGACTAGTTTTTGGCTGAAGAGTCTGTATTCAGTTCACTGCTTGTCTGTTTATTAGTCGCGGGCAAAAATATTTTCTTGCTCGCAGAATGCTATAAAATATTGAAACTGTTCACCTGCATATGTTTATGTTCTGTAAATAAAGTCTGTTGATTAATAAATACCTTCCTGAGTGTTATTTTAATGGGTCACACATAAGAAAAGTGTGGGGATACTTGGCTAAAGAAGTTCTCAAATGTAAAAGTCCCTCCTTTAAAATTCAGTAACAGTATTATTATAACGTATAGCCTACTGTATGTTACACCATTGGATTATTATCATTGTTTAAATTTAAGCAACATTTTGATGTAGTTAACTGAGGTAAAGCTGATTTATGTTGTTTTCTATACACTCATGGCCACTCCCACAGTCATTTTAACTTAATACACCCTTTCTCAGGACTGTGTGCAGACACAGGTCTTATTTATTTCATCTGTTTCTTTCATATATTTATTCTAGTCTGTGTCCATGTACACATTAAAATAAATGATAAATTCCTTCAGTTAATGCTATTCAGAGTTCTTATGTTTGTATTGAACACTCATTTTCATTCATCTGAATCAACATTGTGTGAAGGATGTGATGTTTTCCATTGCCATGTCTGGCGAAACACATCTATTTATATACACTCCCCTCCAAAAGTATTGGAACAGTGAGGCCTATTCCTTTGTTTTTGCTGTAGACCAAAAACATTTAGGTTTGACATCAAGAGATGAATATGAGACAAGAGATCAACATTTCAGCTTTTATTTCCAGGTGTTTACATCTGGATCTGATCCACAATGCAGAATATTGCACCTCTTATTTGAACCCACCCGTTTTTCATATGAGCAGAACTATTGGATCACGTGACTGACAGTTTTTGATGCCCAGGTGTGTGGTATTACATTGACTATTCAAACGGTAAATAGTGCTGGATGTCTGTGTTCAGTTTCAGATTTGGGTTGTGCCTGTGCATTTATAGTCGGAGGTTGCTGTCTGATTTCAACAGTTTTAAATGTCCATGACGTGATTTTAGGAAGAATCTTTAATGAATTACACCTTGAACTACGAGACATGGTTTTAAACAGCTCTGAACATTTTCATTTTTGAACACATCCTGCGCCTTAAGACCCGTCTCCATCCACTAGAGGGAGGCCCTGAGCTTTGTAACGTTGTGCTGAGCAGAACAGGCTTTACCCAGTTGAACAAAGCTGCTGTAAATATCCAGTGAGTGTCACACCTGAATGCTCCACTGCACTGAAAATGGTTTCATGTTTACATTGTTCTGTTTGTTCCACCTTAAAACACCCAGACGTGGCCTAATGTGCTAAATTGGCAAAGGGTGTTTGGGGTGGGGTAGACCATATTTGTTTTTTATTTCTGTAGGTGCCAGTGTGATTTCATTTCGTATGAGATTAAAATGGGGCGAAAATTAGGGGAAGCTGCTTGTGTTATGCAGATTAATGTTGACACATGTTGATTATAAAGATGATCATGCATTTCCACAGAAAAACAAAAGCATGTTCAGCTCAACTGATCTGAAGAGCAGCACTTGAAAGCAGCATTAGTTGTCCCGTGAAGGCATCATTCGGCGTTTTTAATCATTACTCCACAATAAAGACACTTGCTCCATGTCCGGACCTTCTAATCGCCTTGTTAATGATGAACTGCAGTGTGGGAGCGCACTGAGGGCTCGTTGCGCTGCTCCCAGATCAGCTGGCAGCAGCTCTCCGACCGCAGATGACACAGTTTGTTGAATCATGCGTGTTGACAGCGGCTCCAAACCACCATGGTAGATACAATATGCGACCAGATGCAGTCTGACACTGTCTCACAGCGCAGCAATGAATGAACCGAGCGCACGACTTTAACTGCGCCAAACTGGGGATATTGTGGGGGACACGCCGTCCCTTCTCTTTCCAAACTTTGTCGGACTTTTTCTGCGTCTTTTCGCTTTTCCCAACATTTTTTTTGACGTTTTGAAGATTGGAAATATACAAATATATGATGAAGTTTAAGCCCAACCAGACCAGGACGTACGACGGCGACGGGTTCAAAAGAAGAGCGGCGTGTGTTTGTTTCAGAAACGAAAAAGAGGACGAGGTAAGATGAAGTTGGTGGATCAAGTGTTTGCAGTGGACGTCACTCACCAACAGGCTGTTTGCCCCACACAGTCCTAATTTAACTCTTGGTTAAATATCATACAGAGCCTGCTTTACAGCCCCACAGTATAATACTGGGTCTCTGTGCGTCACGGTGCGTTCATGCGTCTGATGTCGTTAATTGATGCAGTGAGCAGAGGTGAACATAACCTGGTTGAAGGGTCAAGGCTTTGACCCATTAGGTGACAGGTGGGTTTTACATAGTTATACCCACATTATGAGAAATGGGACCCTGGGCATTGTGACCTGTAGTCAGGTTGTGTCTTTTTGTAGGTGTGTGCCCTTTTATAGTCATCTGTGACCATTTTGACTCATATTACATTTATTTATTGTCATTTTGCATCTATAGTTACATGTTTTATGTATTTGTATGTGTTTTTTTTCAAATTTTGGTTGTGATTTTGCAGCATTTGGGGTTGTTTTCACCTTCTTTAGTCACCAAGTGTCTGTTTTTATGGGTTTTGTAGTTCTTGGTAGCTGTTAGGCATCTGTTTTTCTCTATGTTTTGCTGTTGACAGTTTGGCTGTTAACAGTCCCTTCGCAGTTCTCCTCTAGGGCCCCTCAGCCTTTAGCCCCTTTGGCCCTTGCCTGGTAGTATGAGTATGAGTAGTATCAGTGTATGTGGTAGCCAGTATGGACCCTGTCATTTTCAAATCCACATATCTCATAATTACTAAAGTGTCATCATTGTGCTTAAACAGTAACTATTGTGAGTAGCAGCTCTGCACACTCATGAATTTGTTGGACATATTCTTTCTCTACTACTGCATGTGATTATAAACACTAGTGCCAACTCTTACTGTATATCTAATGTGTGCCAGCTGTCATCATAAATCATACATCCAATTCTCACTTGTAATTCAATAGCTACACATGGAACTCCTGCGCTTTTGCTGCTGCATTTCTGGCACTCAATTTCTTGTTCCTGACCGTAATGCTCCTGAATGCAATGTAGTGCTGCAACACTTTTCTTAATTTATATTTACTCAGCGTTAATTGTAGGTTTTACATCAAAACTAGCTCCTACACCCACTACAGCCCAAATGGTTTCCCTTTTTTAAATAAAATCCAGATTTCTGAATATTAAATGTGACATCTATCATACCACATAATGTGCTTACTGAGAAACCTAAATCACTTAAGGGATATGTCCTGGATATTATAAATGAACAGGTTTGATTCTGATTCTGCAGCCTACATTCAGTCTTGAATAAATGTAAATAAAACAGTCATTTTCTAATATATGTTATTTTAAACTGATGCTGCTGGGGTATTGAGAGTCAGTTAATGTTAAAGGAAGGATTATACTGAGGGCACTGGGAACTCATCTCAGGCCCACTAGGGGAGTCGGGTCGTGGGGGGCTTTATGGGGGCTGGTTGAGTGTTACACTGTGTGCTAAACACCAAGTGACCTATCAGCTGCAATTTATAGAAACAACATGCAGGCACTTGCTGTCCTCTGACAGATTTGCTTTCCTGCTGCTTGTGCTCCCACCCTCTCCTCTTCCCATCACCGCCTCTCTCTCTTGTGTCACTTTCCCCAGTTAGTTATCGGAGTCTAGGAGGACAGAGCTGCAGAAAAATGCTGCAGAGTATGACCATATTGTTTGTACTCAGGAAAATAATCTAATCCATTTATTTTCATGTTTCAGTGCAAAGGGAACAGAATATTATTGCATGATATGCTCATTCTTCATATCATAATACTCTGTAAATGAAGCGTTGTAAGTAACTGTACCGTAAATAACTTTTAAGAGTCATGTCTGTAATTAATCAGTGGGTCTTAATTTTTGTGCTAGAATACTTTTTAGTGTAACAGTTTCCAAAATGTATCTGTTGTACAAATACACAACAACATGGCAAAGATAAGCCAAATCACAGTCTCATTTAAAATCCTTTGCACATGTAACTTAAGAAGTCATTTATGTTCTTATGTTCATATTACAGTCAGTAACCAATGTGCCTTTAGGGCCATAGTCACAACAAAGACTGAAAACATAACAAATCTGTAGTGAAGGTATAGTTTAAGTTACCATTTCTGTTTTATATGTATCAGCTGCTTTATGACAGGCATTGATTAATGTGAGACGAACGTGGATGTGACCGCACGGTGCCGAGCCCTTCTGAGGTGTGTTGTGCTTGTGCCTGGGGTCATTAACCCCCTCTGCTGAGCTTGTTTTCATTCAGAAAGGCGACTGCTGATCCAGTGGTTTTTGAAAAGCCTGAGTGCGTGTGTGTGAATAACTGCGTACGTGCTAGTGCCTACGTGTTTTACGTGGCGCTTGTGTGAAATTGCGCATGCATGTGTGTGTTGTGTGCTTTTGTGTTTTCTAGAGCCAGTGTTTTCTAGAGTCCTCAGGGCCCTGCAGGGATTCAAATGAGACTCTCCACTGCTGTTACCCTTTGCAGCTATTAATTTGCCCCCTCATTGTATTAAATTAATACAGTGCATTGATAATATATTTAGATCTAAATTTAATTCAACACTTGAGACAATAGAACATGAAAACATCCACTGAAGGTGAATGTTTTTTATTCTAGGTTTGCTAAAAAAAACTTCTACAATAAGGAAGATGCATCTATATATTTTTGCCTTTTCATATATTTGTCTGTAGAAGAATCTAGTCATATGTAAACCATACATACTTCCTGATTTAAAACTGTACTTCAGATGGGTAAAAGTTGTAAGTCTGTAGGTTTTAGTGAATTAGCAGCTACTGTGGAGTCACACTGTGGAGTGTGATATCATGTTGTCCATATATTAATATTGTCAGACTGTCTGTGCTAACCTACTATAGTGCCCTACAAAGGGTCAAAAACAGGTCATACAGCCAGAACAGAGGTCTGTCACACACACATGCTTTTACTATTACCAATGATCCGAAGCATGTAAACAGGTAGACAGGAGAATGTTATAGTGTGATAAAACTTGAAGAGGTTGATGGCTGGAAAAACAGAATGAGACAGGAACATGAGATGTAACATTTTATGTTCTTTCTTTCTGACTTAGAGTTTTCTCTTTGGTTTAATCTGACTCTGAACGAGTTAGAGCCAAGCTTCACACTGAATGAAGTTTCAGTCATCACAGTCATTCCTGTGGAACTAAGAGCATCTCTTACAGCAGTGAAGATGTTTTTATTACTGCTCTTCACAAATCTGCCATGCTTCAGTATTGGGTCTCAGCAAGAGCGCACCCTAATGTTGATGAACCAATGCTGGAGCAGTTCTGTTAATTGTAGCATTAAATCCACAAAAAGCTGATTTTTGGCACTAGTTTTTAGTCAACAGGCTTATCCAATGTTGGAGGGTGTGCAGTGGCTACAAATGTCCAGTTAGCTTTGAATAAAAATTGCATATCAGTGGATTTTTGTGGGTCAGATAGTTTTAAAGTTGAGTAACTCTGCTGAAAAAAGACAATTACTTAAGTTTGAGGCCAGTTAGATATTAACCAGTTAAACAATAATGGCAAATTTAAATGTAGCTGTACATTTGATTACGAGTTAGTGCTTTTAATGCAGCAGACTTTAGCACCTACCAACATATTAATAGATGAAAAAATCACACTGGTTAATCTTATTTGCATATTGCAGTTATGTGGCAAACACAGCAACATGGAACAGTCCAATCCACACAATGTCCATGTTGCATTAGGTAAACAGAGTGAATAATTATCATTATGTGATTTGTTTGATAGCCACCCTGCTGAATGACTAACACCACACTCACATGCCACCAGATACCTGTGGTGACAGACCTTAATCCTGAGCACGCTGTTGGTGTGTTTTTTTTGGCACTCCAAACTCAGCAGCAGAAACCTGATGATGGCCTTTTTTCTTTGGCAGGTGCTACTTGTGAGCAGCAGTCGACATCCAGACCAATGGATTGTGCCAGGAGGTGGAATGGAGCCTGAGGAGGAGCCGTGCGGGGCTGCCGTCAGGGAGGTGTACGAGGAGGTGAGCTCACGTTTACATACAGAGGTGTACTCTGTGTCCACCTGTTTTATTTCGTGGTTGTCACTACTATTAAACTCCATGTAAAACTCATCAAAAGGCCATAACAGCAGTTTTACATATTTAACTACAGGCTTTACATTCAGGGCATATCGTATTTATTTAGACCCGTTTTCTTCCTCTCAGGGGACAGTGTTCCCAGTTCTTTTAAAGTCTGAAAATCAGCTATCACAGGCTTGGAACTTGACAGTGGTCATTTATTATGACATTATTTATTATAGTGGAGTCAAATTCTGCTGCACAATAGTGTAGGTGAAAGTACAACTCCACTGTTGGATGATTCAACTGGTAATGGGAATTTGCAAATGTGAATTGTGAGAATCAGCTGATTAGCAGCACTGCTTTCAGAAGCTATGCTGTCATGAGCTTGTCAATATTATGAAAGGGGAAGACGAACAATGAGCAAACAATATTACACTCTTCGAAACTCAGGTGCTGGAATTTCCCACAAGCATGTGGATGGATAATGAAGAAATATTTCAATTTTTAATTTCAGCCTAGGACTGAAGGATGGTTGACAAAACAGTTAAGCTTTGTAAAACCACTGCTATAATCCTCTAACCACACATAAAACTGTGCTGCCATGCACATGCCATGTGTCCTTGACAAGTCAGTATTCTGCAAATAATCTACACACATATTTTAATAGCTCTGGCATGAGACACAGACACAAACGCTGAGTATAATGAGCAGCAATTCTTGGCACATATCTTGGTCGCTGTTCACAGTTTGAGATGCTTCCACTGTTATGAGCCAGATCCAGATAAGAGATTTGGCAGTTACGTATAAATGGCCTGTTAATTGCGTTGTGGTTTAGTAAAAGGGGGCAGCTGACAGTTTGCCAGTGTTTGCAATGGTGTGAGTTGTGACTTCTGCCTTGGATAGAAGTGGCCTGTCAGCTTTGAGGTACGGTAGTGACATTTCTAGTTACCCACATTGTGTGCCTGTGCTGGACATGTTCTTGAATATAGATGAGTTGCAAAGAAACCACATTTTCAAATTTCTTTTAACATCTTGTTGAAGTTCAACAGATCACCCAGCATCAACATTACATCCACGTTATAGTTTTCATTTGTGCAATTGTGAGATCTTTTCAATCAAACAATTAGTATGGTGTATGTATGTTTGAGACAGCAATTGGCACTGCCTGTGGGCTTTCCAGACATCCTAACTGATCCTGACAGCTCTAAAGGAGAGGCCATGTCTGAAATGCACCACACAGTAGGGGCCAAATGTGCTAAAGAAAGCAAGGAGCTCCTGGAATGCTTCTACTAGCAGCAACAGGGAGAGTTTTGGTGCATGCTGCACAAGCCTAGCTACATTAACACACCAATACACTTATATGGTGGTTGCTGATCTTTTATCTTTGATCAAGTACTCTTTAACCCAGATGGACAGTTGAAACTGAGACGAATGTTCAACTCAGAAGGCGCTTGGACACTCGAACAGAGACAAGCTGTTCCTAATACCAGGTCATGTGTTCTCGCTGTGTTGAATCTCTATGAAAATATCACACAATGAGTTTTTTCATTAGTGTCAGAAGGACAAACTTATCAGTCCTTATGAATGGAGTGAAAAGATGTAGCTAATGTGTGGTCACTCAAATAGAAATGTATTAAATGTTTTATTCACCCGTGCAGGCTGGTGTGAAGGGGAAGCTTGGCAGACTACTTGGGATTTTTGAGGTAAGCTTGTCATATGATTGTCATGGAAAAATGTAATAAATTCTCACCTGGTATGTAGTACATTATATTACATGGTTTAAAATCCAGTATAAACTTAGCTGGTAACTCTACTATCATGCCTGGCATGCCTTCATGTGGCAGTCCTCCAAGTCAGTCAGAGCATTAAGTTGTTTTGCTCGTGTCTGTAACAGAAACAGGCAGTTAATCACAGTTCATATGAAAGTATTTGCATGCAATACAATGACAGTTTACAGTGGTAATATAAAGTAGTGTTTTAATCTAAACCTTCCAGCACAATCAAGACAGCAAGCACAGGACATATGTCTTCACTCTCATAGTGACGGAGACACTGGATGACTGGGAGGACTCTGTCAACATTGGTATGCCTCTATGTTTAAGTCTCTTTTTGTCCTGTTACATATAGTTTTGCATAAAATAAAGTGTTTTTATACATTCACTGACATTAACCTTTTACACATAAGCAAAGTACAGCTGTCAAACGGCACATTATGTTACTGTACTTTCTCCACGGCCTGTTTAAACTGACTGAAATCATTTATTTACATTTATATGTGTTTTGGTCTGTTCTTGATTCTATAATGAAGAGTAGTTTTTTGTCTTCTTAGTCAAATCCGATAAAATGAACATACCTGTCTCTAATTAGTAAATAATTAAGACCCCTCAATGTACTGTTAGAAGTAAATATAAGGTGGCCTGTGGAGATTTCTTTCTGTTTACACTCACTGTTTTGTAAGACTTGCAAAGCGAATTTCTTTTTTTATTATAAATCATGAAATGCATGTTTCCTAGCGTGCAGCCTTTCACTTCCTTGCAATTGTTGATGCATTGCTTCTGTTATTTTCATGTTACCACCACCACCTGTTGATCAGTGGAACAGCATGCAGCGGGTGGCAGTGGTGTATACTGCAGCTCTGCATGCATGTGACTTGTTGTGTTTATGATCCAGATAAAACAAGAACCTGTTCATATAAATATTACTCCACTAGTGCTACAAGTACTAAAAAAGCTGAAATGCATAAATAAAATGTCTATATTCTGTTATTACACAGAGACTGATGCAGTTTAGGTTGTTGTGGATGATATAGGAGCCAGTTGTCTGGTGAGTTAAATCAGAGTAGAGACAGAACAAGTAATTATGGTTTGCAAAAAATTAGAATAAAAAACAATGTTTGTGTAATCACTATGCACTTGCAAATTACAATTGAAGATTGTGAACCAGTAGTCTGAAATGTGCTGAAGGAAAAGTGTAACTAAAATCACAGCAAATTATAGAGAAAGCTAGTTAAGCCAGAGTTTAAACAGAGAAACTGGGACACGTAGTCAATACTGAAGTCAAACCAGTTTGTAAAAAATAATTATCACTATTTGTTTTGCGTGTTTTTGGTACTTTAAATCTAAAGATTCTTATGTGGCTCAGTAACTCAGCTTCTAAACTATTTGTAGCTAATCTAGAAAAAAATAAGTGTTTTTGATCATTTACTTCTTTTGCCCACAGAAATAGAGTTCAGTTTGTTCACAAGGGGGAGGAATGTTTGCTGTGCACAGTTGTTTTCCAGTTATTGCTCACCACAGCCCCCTCCATACGTGTCCTCTCCTGCCCTGCACGAGGGCTGTGGCTGAACAGAAAGGGTTGGCACTGCTGCTCTAATTTGTTTTCCCCTTCTGCTGAAAGGCCTGTGGCACTGTACTTCAGGGTGTCAGTACAAAGTGGGTGAATCCTCCCCTCTCACACCACCCTCTGATTATCACAAACCATGCCACATTCCTTTAGCAAAGTGCTGTTTGGAATTGAATAGGAGGAGAGGAAGGGCTTGAATATATATATATATATGAATAAGTATAAATAACTCCCAGCTGACAGTTTACTGTAGATTATTTTTATGGAAGATGCTTTTTTAAGAAGGTTTGCAAACATGAAGGCCTCATTAAGACTAACTGAAATAGGTTAGGAATGTCCATTTCCAGTTTATTGCTGCAACACATGCTGCAGTTTATTCTTGTGTGGGGTGTATAATATTATACGCCACACATTCAGTCAAAAGTATTAATGACTGCAGTTTATTTGCCAGTTTCATTAAAATAAGGGATGGCAGCACAAGCTATAGCTGCTGCAAAACAAATCAGATTCAATGCTAAGCTGATCAAGTGATGGAGGAGCAAAACAAGTATACCCTAAGTTGAAAGTCATCAACTTCAAGGAAGAAATGTATCAGAACGGCAATGGAAAACTGTACATATCAAGAAATAATACCAAAAATCTGCCCTTGTTCTTTCTCTGATGTTCTTGCAGGAAGGAAGAGGAAGTGGTTCAAGGTCGACGAAGCCATCGGGGTCCTGCAGAGCCACAAGCCTGTCCACGCAGAATACCTACGCAAACTCACAAACACCTGCAGTCCCGTGTGTAACCCAACTAACTACAGCACCCCGAGCTCCCAAGTGACTGACAACAATGCACCTCGCTATGTTGTTTACTCCACACAGGGTTCAGATCTAGTAAACAGATAGGACCAGCAATAGCAGCAAGCTTCTTCTGAGAGGACACCAGGACGGACATATGATCTGGAAAAGGTGTCTGCCTTTAATACATTACTAACGCAACCTCTTAATATGAACAGGAAGGACTTCTTGAAGTTGATTTGAGACCCTTTTATAATGCCAAGTATATTTAAGATTTCAGATTCTATTTTTAACGAAGCATCACTAGCTAATGTGCAAATGTGTCCCTCTAAAACATTCAGCTTTAGAGGGATGTTCTCAGCATGCTGCTCATGTAGTGTCAAATCCTTTTTAGTCTGACATGTCAAATATTTGATTGGCAGTGCACACAGCGTTTGGGTGGTTTTCTGGAGGCCACTACTGTGAAATGCTGGCTCTTAGAGGAGGTCTTAGCCCCACACTGACTCAGTGCCTAATAATGTCACACTGCAAGGCAGTTTAAAGAGCAGTAGCTGCATGTGTATGATTATTTTTATTGCAGGTAATTCTTTTGAGAACTGTTCTGACACTTGGGGAGCAGAGCGGACGTCACAGAACCATGGCTCAATTCCTTTGAGGTACTTTGCCTTAAAAATAGTTGGGGCAAGGTCTCCTTTCATGCAAAACTTGTAAACAACAATGCTCCTCCTTTAATTACCACCTCACAAGCACACGCCCACAGTATCGTCTCACTAGTAACAAGGAAATCCTCTGAGAAATATTAAGCAAATATCTGCAAAAATTGAAATAGAGACTTAAATAGTCCTGCCTGAAACAGCCTGTATTTGTAAATATATTTAATGTTATATTAAACACATTATAGTATACTGACACATTTAAACTTACAAAATGTGCCAAAGAGTATTTATCGCTACAGAGACAAGGACACGGTGGTTTTATTCTGATTCGTTATGTGCCTTTACAGTGTGGTTTTTATGAACACAAACAGACTGCCTTTACATGCAACTGTTAAAAAAAACAGCCCCTTTGTTTTTTCTTGATTAGGTTTGAACTAATGATGCTGAAGGCAACTTGGGTTTGTTTGTTTGTGAATGTACAGTATTTAGTATGCACTGACTGGCTTTATTTATTAATGTTCCATAGAGCAATAAGAACAGCACAAGGTGAGAGAAAGGCAGTCAGAAAAAGGTGCAAATGATAGATTAACGTTCATTTTGTGATTATCAGTGAAAGATCATTTAACACTTTTTTTCCTATTTGCGCATGTGTGACTGGAGTATTGTACTGTGCACCATCATGTTGTCTATAAAACCTTTAAATAAATGCGTGTATCCCCACTGCAGCAGCACAACATAAGCTATAATCTTGAACACGTCCAGGCGGAGGCTCAACTATCCGTTCCTGGACCCGCCCATTCGCTGCTACTGCTTCGCCTCGGTCAGGTGTTCGTTGTGCAGCGACGTAAACTTTGCGTTTGGAAAACTGAGGATTTTGCGTCCAGACAAACTCTGCAGAGACCATGCTCAGACGGATACTTCAAATGGTAAGTGTGTGGGCCATCAGAGTTCCCCGTGTCGCTTTTGGTTGGTTGAACTGAGGCATTTTCTTGGGAGACACAAGGCCTATCCTTGTCTATTTTCATGGTGGGAACGTACGTTTTAAAACATGGTGTGTCGCTGCTGGGCGGGGCATTTTATTATTCACCTACTGATGGGAGACTCCCGCCTCACCGTTAGCTTGCTGTGAATATATCAAGCGCTCATTCTCCAGCTATGTAGCTTGTTGCTACCGTTAATATCCAGCGTTTAACAAGCTAACACGTAGTAGTTACTTGTGTATATAATAAAGCTGTAAAGTAATTAACCGGCGTGCCCATCTGTTAGCAGTCGAGTAATGAATAGCCAAGATAAATAAATATTTTTTCTGGTTTCTGCTAGCCAACGTTAGCTAGCTCTGTTGTAGAGGTGGGTTATTTAATATGCTAACGCAGACGTTAGCTACAGATTGACTCTGGAGATCCCCTGTCTTCCTGACCCTGAGGAGAAACATGCGGTTATTTTAGTAATATTAATGTGACTTGACTGTTTGGATAAATTATCGGCTTGTCACAAATTTACAAGTGGGAGTAATCGAGGTTTGCTACTTAGCTAGCTAGCGTCCACTCAGGACTACATTTTCCACATTGCATTGCTAACTGCGCTGGGTAATGAAGAAAGAACGTCTTTAAACAGTTATTTTAGGTCAGGGATTGTGATTGATGAGGTTTAAGAAGTGAAGATAAATAGTATTTTAAAACTACTTTTTGATCAGTTATTGTACATAAACGTAAACTGGAGCTCTCCAGATTAATTATTGACAGAGTGCAGCTATCACTATTGCAAAACAATCTGAGTTAGCTAATTTGTCTAATGCACGTGTGTCCTCCATTTTAAATAAATGTTTTGGAACCACTGATTTGGTGTATAAATGTAGTCTGTAACAGCTGAGTCATTTTGTATGCACTAGCTCCTCAATCCATAGATCACGAATAAAAGACAGTGATTATAGCACTTTACTTAAAGTACAAAACACACCAGCATGTAATGTTAATGAAAGGGGTTTCAATATGTTTTATATTCTAGGCTGAATGGTAGACACAATTGTTCAGTTTTAAGGCAGTATAATTTAAGTGCTCAAAGTCCACCTCCCACCACACATATCACACACGTATACGCACACATTTAGACCATGCTCATTCAAGCAGACTGTCACCGTCCCAACCAGCCCCTTTTTGTGAATGAATGAGCTACCAGTGGGACGTCTTCTGTTTGTGCTTCAGGCTAAAAGGCTGAACTAAATTCTGGTGACCATGCCCCAAACTACCACTTAGTTTTCTATAGTGTCAGTCTAACAACATTTTTCTTGCATAGATCTAAATTATTATATTTGTTTTATTTAATGTAATCTAACCAGGTGCTCAGTTACATAACCATGTCTCCTTTAGAGAGTTGTAATAAAGTCAAAGGTACCCAGGGAATTACAGCATATTACGTCACATAATGTTTAATAATCACAAAGTTAAACTGGAACAAAGAACACCCTTGATTCAAGGCACAGTCATATGGAAGGTTGAACATTTTGTTAACCTGTTCCTTTGCTAAAACTATATCATGAAAACAAAGAAACTTTCCAAACACAGACACTCAAGAATTTTCTTTTAAAAAGTACAGAGGAGAGAAATAAGATTTAGGATGTAAAAGCATGTTCAAGGTAGTGAATATAAAACAAACAAACAAGGTTCTTTGCTCAAAGACATTAACATTGAGGATTTTTATTAAATAGGTGCAAGCTGCACCATTTGTACCATAGAGGTAAAATGGTGCAGCATCAGGCTGTTGGGATGTTTTTTTGCTGGAAGCCCTGAAAGGTTTGTGAAGGCACTGGGATAAACTCAGGAAATTACAGAGTATTCTCACAGCTCCAAGTGAACTGCGACATGGGAGAAGATTAATTGTTAACAAGGCAACAATCAAAAATACAAGGCCACAACTACAAAAAATGGCTTAATATCAAAAATGCTAATATTGTGGAGTGGTCAAGTCAGAGCCTGTGGTCAGATTACCTCAATCCAGGTAAGAATTTGTGGCTGGCTCTGATTTATTTATTTATTAGAGAAAACTGAAAGGATGTGATTTGTAAAGAAGAAATGGATGTTCTTTAACTGCTTCTCTCAAGCAATTATTTACCAAAACTATAATTTTTAAATTTTTTTTTCCCCTTTTCAGACTCCTGGTAAAGGAGGTTCACAGAACGCAGAGTCAGAGCAGCCCAGCACAGACCTCAACAATGATCAGACATCTGAGGTAACATGGATGGTTTTGTTTTGTTTTAGTTTTTTAAACTGGCAACTTATATGTTTTCTAGCCTGGAAGCAGGGCTGTAGAAATAAGGCTTGTTGAAAAGTTATTGTTGCATGGTGATGACTCTGATGGTGTATTTCTGCATTCAGGGCTTCATCTGTCCTCAATGCATGAAGTCTCACAACTCGGCAGAGGAACTGTTCAAGCACTATGAGCTGTTCCATGATACTGGTGACATCCCTGCTCACATGGCCCCCACTCGGTGAGACTGATATTAATATCATGTAAATTATGTCGAAGAAAAGTCTGACCTCACCTTGCACTTGACATAATTCCTCTTTGCATATTTTTGTAAATACGCCGTCTTCTTTTTTTTTTTTTTTTTTTAGTGAAGACCTTACAATGTTGCGGCAGGAAGTTCAGGACCTGCATGCTTCTCTCAAGGTATGGTTGATCTTCTGAACTGTCACTGTTACAGATGCAACGCAGTAAATGATCAGTTGATACATAGACTTGATGTCGTGTGTTTCAAATCATTAGGAGGAAAGATGGTTTTCTGGAGAGCTAAAGAAGGAGTTGGATAAAGTCCAAGGACAACTGAAGCAAGTAATTCCTTTAAGATATTTAACATGTCATAATGGCTTCCCTAAAAATAAAACTGATGGTGGTTCTTACTGTTAGTGTTATTATCTCTCCTGCTTTTCACAGAATGATGGCCAGGTGGGATCAGAGGATTCAGGTGGGTAACATTATATTTTAATCATAAAGATATAAAATGTCAGTGACTAATACAATGACCTTTTCTGTTCTTTTTTCCCCTCAGTTCTTGAAAGGAAGTTGAATGAAGCAGAGACAGAGAAGTTCAACATTAAGCAGATGAAAGACCTGTTTGAGCAGAAGGCTGCACAGCTGGCCACTGAGATAGTAGGTTAGTATGGGGCCAGGAAACAGGGAGGCTTGTGTCTGTGGGTATACACCATTTAACAAAGCTGAAATGCTTGTTTTTCTAGACTAGTGTTAAGCTCAATCCACCCCTTGTGTTTATCCAGTTGCTCATTCTTCAACATTTTGTTTTATAGTCTTGGTTCTCCTTGGTTAATTTGAAGACCTGAGCAAATGAGGTTGACTTTGTTTTTGAATCATTGAATCCGACAGACTTAAAGTCCCGCTATGATGAGGAGAAGAGCCTAAGAGAGGCCGCGGAGCAGAGGCTGGCCAGGTTGACCGAACAGCTGCAGGAAGAGAAGCAGGAGAATGAAAAGCTCCAAGCAGAACTGGTACAACAACACACACTCAAGTTTCTGGTTATATTCTCTTCTTACTAGGCTTGAAAGACAGATTCTATTATTATACACCTTCCATGAATGATGTGCTTTGGAGTTTTCAATCAACACCATAAGGACAGTTTAGTTCTGAGCTGTGTGGAGGCAGAATTGACCCAACTCCTGTCTAGACAATCCCCTCATTGTTGTTATGGAACAATAATGAAACAGCCTTGTCCAAAGAATTTATGTAAAAAGAGCTAAAGCACACTTAAAGGTAGAGTTGTGTGGTTGCCTTTAAGTACATAGCTACTTCCACTGACGTGTTTTTTGGTCAGAATGTACTTAACTGTTCAGTAGTTTAGTAAGGCTTCATGCACTTCTAAGGTTAGTGCTGAAACTGTAAGAAGAGGCCATACCCGAGCAGCTCAGATTTATCTATGGACCTGTAATTTTTGATTGATCTTAAAACTAAAATCTATTTTGCCTGATTATCTGCAACCTGGTCATTCAGTTCATGGTTTTAACACAGTGCCTCCACTGTGCCCCCTAGCTGCAGCTACCGGCAGTGGAGAATGTGGAGGTCCTGCAGAAGGAGCTGGTGCAGGTGCAGACGATGATGGACCGTATGACACGTGAGAGGGAGGAGGAGTCCGAACGCCTCAGAAACCACTATGAGCAGCTACAGGCTAATTACACTACCTCAGAGGTCAGGAGCGTAAAACACTTCATGGCCTGCCTTTGTCTTGCCCGAAATTTCATTCAATTTCATAAATATGCATATTGATTCCCACACTATACAAAATCATATTTCTCTTTCCCTCCCCTTCTTTTGTTGTTTCCTACATAATGTTTGCCTCTCCAACACTTACTCTTTCTTCAAGATTCATAAACTGTAGGTAAAATGTCATTTCAAGTTAGTTGCAAATGTAGTCTCTTTTGAGTTTCATTTAAGTTTGAAAAGGTTTTCAGAAATTATTTTAACAATGTTTTAACATTTTTTGTTTTTGCATGACCTCAACCTGGTTCCTATTCTTCATAGATGATAATTGAGTTGTCCAGATGATAATGTTCATTGTTTGACATGCTTTTTTATGCTGTTTTAAAATAGACATGGATCTGTTGTCAAACCAACAAGAGAGACCAAACCTGCAAAAGTTCAGGATTATTTACAGTTTGTTGGATCAGGATCAAGACACTTTTAAATTCATGTTCAGATACAAATTGTCTTGGAAACGTGAAGGAAGAATCATGATTTTAGAGATGCAAAGGTTACTGAGAACTGTTGATGTAATCGTCACAGTGTTTTGTTTTTTTGCCTACATGATAAAACAAAACAAAATCCCCTCACAGAAATAACCTATTGAGGTTTCCAGTTATTATAAGGATAAACTCAATTAAAAGACTTTGACTGTAGAATGTATAGCTACATTGGAAAGGTGATGAAGCACAAAGCTGGGGGTAGTAACAGAAAATCTCAGAAATGCATTCAGTGAGAGTTACGTACATGGATCTATCGTCCCAGGGCATGCTGGGAGGATTCCTTATGGCTTTACATCAATATCAAAACTAGGGGGCACAAAAACACAGGGTGAAAAATATGGTACACCTGCTTGTTTTAACAGTTTGCGATCGCAAATGAGAAGCTTGAGCACTGATGGATCTTTCTGTCAGTAAATGCTGTTGGTTGTTTTTTTTGATTTACTGGACAATGAACGATTGAAAACATCTCCAAAAGTCCAAGATGGCAGACAAGGACAAATGAGTGTAGGTTTAATACACTTAGTGTTTTATCTATATTATGGTAACGTTAATTATTTATCAGTCAAACAATATTTCTTCTAAAAGTAAATTTGACTAGTAAATAATTAACGTTACCATAAGATAAAGCACAGTATTGATACACTCAAATGGTCCCCTCTTCTTCTTTGGTGTTCAATGGTAGATGGCATCCTCAGGTTGCATTCATGTTGCTGCTGACTAATGTCTGTGCTTTATTGGAGATGAGCATTAGTGTAATTTGTAAAGAAAGGGCGAGGATAGAGTGTGTTTGATTATCTGAGGACGGTGTCATAGCATTGTAACGAGATGTTACTGTTGATTGGTATTGTGAATAATTGAGTCAAGTTAGTGAGTGGACTGTTACAATGGTAAGTCAGGTTTCCCTAATGTCCGTAAACATGCTATGGGGATGTTGTGTTTTGGTTTGGCCTGTAGGAGAGATGTCCTGATAGCACCTGTAATGTTGATTATTTATTAATCAGACAGTGTTTCTTCTAAAAGTGTGTATGATATGACGATTCTTTAAACTAATGATGGTGTTATCGCTCCCTCGGGCATTTGATTAGCCAAAACAACAGTGCTAGCTAATGTTAGCTCAGTGTTATTTAACTGGAGAAGGAGATGGAGCGCCTTTTGCATTTAGCTGTGACGGTTAAGGTGCAAATGATCTGACTGATATCATGTTTATTCTGTTTTTTTTTTTTTGTAACGTACCTTTTCTGATTTATGATCACGCTCAACTGCTCAGTTTTATTACCCACTGTGGGATTGTTATATTTTTATGTCCATATTATAATTTGTCTGATACGGACATGTCAACTGCTTATCCAGTTTAGCTAATCAAATGTGACATCATTATCTAATGTCTACACCCGAGGTGATGATAACATTATCATTAGGTTATAGAATCGACATATCATACACTGTTTTAGAAGAAACACTGTTTGACTGATAAATAATTCACGTTACCATAATATAGATAAAGCACAGAGCGTATTAAACCTACACTCATTTGTCCTGCCATCTTGGACTTCTGGAGAAGTTTTTAATCATCCAATGTCCAGTCAATAACAAAAGCAACCAACATCATTTACTGACTGAAACGTCCATTAGCCTGCCCCAAACTGTCAAAACCACCCTTCATGTTTGGTCGAGCATAGAGCAGTCAAAGGAAATCCACTTGGTGAGTGAGGGAAAATTATCAAATGAAGAGTGAAAAACACATTTGAGGAGGGAAAAAAAAAACACAGTTTGAGCGTGACATTATTATAAACATGCACAGCTCTTCTTTCTGTGCACACAAGCTTCACATTTGCGTTCGCAAGCAGGGGCATAGCATGAAATTCCGGGCCCTATGTATAAACCCTCTTGGTGGGCCCCCATGCTCACTTGATCAGTATCTCTTTTCATTCTGGGCTTTTTGAGGCCCCCTCCCTGTAGCTTGCCCTGGGTAAACAGTACCCTTTCCCTCATGAGTCCATCGCCCATGCTCGCTTCCTAGTTTTGATACTGATGTAACTCCATAGTTCTAACACACATACTTCATGTACCTGCAAACATGTGATCCAAACTGAGCTTGTCAGGTAAATGCTGATTATGTTTTCAAGTCTCTACTTTTTCTGCCTTTACATAAAACACAAAATTACTTCATCTAGGATTAACAAATCAACCCTCACACTACTTTCAAGGAGCCAAATTCACCGAAGGACTATTAATAGTATTATTTTAGCTTGCAATCAGCATGGTAGCCTGAATTTCTAGACACATTTGAAGAGTAACACCCTGGTTATTACTAATCTGTGCTGTTGTTTTTTTTTTGTGTCAGTTCTTGGCAGTGCAGCTTCAGTTTCTTCAGACTCTACACTACAGTAGAGGAAATAGTCTTAATGTTATTATATTGCAGATGACCATATCCCAACTAAAAGCAGAGCTGGAGAAGGGTCCACAGGAAGTGGCTGTCTACACCCAACAGATCCACCAGCTGCAGAGCGATCTGAATAATTTGCAGCAGCAAAGCCAGGTAAGAAACGCCATTAAACAGCTACAGTTATTATAACCACGTGATAGTTTTAGGACAGTTTGTTGCAGGCACAACCATGTCTGCCAGGACATTTGTTGCTCTGTGTACCACATAAGATGGTGTAAGGAATACTTTTACTTTACTACTGTTAATAAGCCTCTCCAGCTGACCCTCACATACAGAGCACGCCACCTCAGTTTCCGTAACCCTTCCTTTGTTGCTCGCTATCAGAATGCACTGCCGCCACCCACTACTTTGGCACCCTGGACATGTTTAAAAATCACACACTGCTCTCTAATTGAATCAGCAGGGACATATCCCTGCCATGCCAGCTTTGTCATTTGAGTTGAAATGAAATCACAGGTAACTGCACTGGTGCAAAAGGGTCCCTGCCAGAAATTAAATCCTCCCACATCAGACGTGTCACTGCCCTACAGTGTTAATTTTGACAGCAGATTTTAATTTAGTTTTAGTCATAATCTTTTGACTAAATGCAATTTTAGTTTTAGTCATATTTTAGTCATCTGGTTTGTTTTAGTTTTAGTCGACTAAATATATTGGGTTTGATTTAAATGTAATTTAGTTAAACTATTGTAATATACAAAATATTCTAAATTAAAATTAAATAAAAACAAGTTTCAGTAAATATATGAAATATGGCCTTTCCATAAAAGACCAAAAATTAGATATGCATTGTTTATAACTTGCATATGACATTCTTCATTCTTTAAAGCAAAAGGTCAACTCCAAAATATTTAAAAGTAAAACTGTATTTAGCAGTAATACCACTGCATCAAAGATGAAACTGACCCATATATCTTCTCTTTGTTTTCTCCAGGCTGTTGCCATTTCATTATAGTTTAAGTCAGACACAAACCCAATGTAGGCTATGATGATGTTGTGTACTCAGGTGGATCAGTTACTTTTCAAATGTGTCTTACAGGATTAAGTCTGATTGGATCTTTTCTAAAAACGTCCCTCACTCACATTTTCCTCTCGTTTTCATCAGTTAATGAAAATGTCAGTATATTTTAATTATAGTTTTCGTCATCACCACTTAATTTTTATTTAGTTATTGTCTCGTTTTCGTCAGTGAAAACTTGTCATTGACGAAAATTATAACGAAAATATTTCGTCAATGAAGTGAACACTGCTGCCCTACCTGCCAAGTAGGTTTTTGGGTAAGAGGGAATTACAGAACTGGATCTGTAGTGTGATTGCCCCACCCCACGTTTCTGTTTACCAAAGGAATCTCTGTGACAACTGATACAGTTTCTGACCTCATGAGAATACAGACCAAAGTTATGGGGCAGACAATGAGACAGAGGAATTCAGAACTAAGAAGAAACTAGTGAACAGTCAACACCTTCTGTGAGTATAGAATTAGAGAGGAGAGAAACAGCAGGGGAGAGATGGCAGCCAATACATGAGATGGAGAGTGATAAACCAAAGCAGGGGAAAAAATGTTAACCAGCTGCTGTGGTAGTGAGGTCCAGGTGCCCTGCACCCTCCCTAGTTGGCAGCACGCTCTACTGTTAACAGCATTTGTTCTTTATCACCCTGTAGCCACAGGTTTACTGCCAGAGAGTAGACCAGTGCTTGGTATTCCAGCTCCTCTGTCCTTTCACCTAGAAATGCCAACCCCCACTTCACTCTGATGCCTGACAGACCACTTTTCTTTTCCATAGCTTATATTAGATGAGGTGTGACTGTTTGTTGTCAGCTATCACAGTAATGGTTTTTATTTAGAACAAATAAATGATTCATGTTCCTGTGTGAATTAATTCATGAAAATTCAGGATAATCTTTTCAAATGCTGTTAATCAGTATTTTTTTAATAAACCCTATAACATTAGCAACATCTCTTACCCTTTTACCCTTTTAAACCGACAGGAGCACCCACAATCTCATTTGGATATCTGTCGTTTAAATGCCTGTAGAATTGCATCCAAATAAGAGCAAAAAGAATTAAAAATGTAAAAATGTGCATACATCAAAATCACTATAAGGCGGCACCGCAGTTTTGCTATAGATCTGATCTGCCGGTTACAGCACTCCCTATGTTCCATATTCGACATCACATTATGAGCATGAATGTAAAAATGTAAATATATGCTCAGGTGGACCTGTCCTATGGTAGGTCATAAAGGGTTAATTCCTAAACCTCTGTGCAGCCAGTGCTCATCAGACACATGTTCTCTTTTCTCACAGAGCCTTACTGAAAAGCTGGCACACAAGGAGAAGGATTCTCAGGAACTCGAGCAGTGTCTGGGTGCTGAGAAAGCTGCCAAAAAGGGAGTCCAGGAGATCCTAAGGGAGCGGGAGCTGGAGGTCCAAGAACTCCAGGCTCGGGCCACAGGTGCTGAGGCTGCTCTGCAGAAAACTCAGTCAGAGGTTGGGGAGAGGACTGAGGAGGTGGCAAAGCTGAAGAGTGAGATTGTGGAGCTAGAAGGGAAGCATGCAAAGCTCAAGTTTGAAAGGATACAGCTGGAACAGCAGAGGGAAGAAAAAGAGAGCCAAGGTGCTCAGCAGCAGACTGAGATCAGTCAGGTGAGTATGATCACACAGGACACAGAGACCACTGGTGAATATGATTCACATCATTTTTATACTTATCGTGCCACTTAGTAACTTGAACCTTTTGGATGGTTGATGGATTCACTATATTTCCCCTGTCAGTTCATAACCTCTTTTATATGCTTTTAACATAATTAGGGATATATTGCTAAATCTATTGGTGAAAAAATGTTTGTTCAGGATTAAATGGTAGTGACTTCACCAAAAAGGAAATCACTAATTATTGATGCACAAATATATGTAATGTTAAAGCACAATGTTAGAGAATTTCAGATCTAGTTCAAGTATCTACTGTATTTCTTGCCATTTGTCATCTGTTGGTTTCCATCTTAGTCATCACTCCTTTCTCGACCCTTTTCCTAGCTTCATGCCAAACTGCTGGAGGCAGAGAGGCAGCTGGGCGAGGCACAAGGGCGTCTGAAAGAACAGAGGCAGCTCTCTGGGGAGAAACTGAAAGACCGTGAGCAGCAGGCAGCCGACCTGCAGCTCAGACTCTCCCGTGCAGAAGAACAGGTACACACCAGCTGTACCTTCAGTGAATGCTGCATGAAGCCACATGCATGTGATTGACCAGACAGAATATCTGTATATTTATAAGATTCAATATGCTTTATGAAGTGCATGTGCTCATGTGTTTATCAGTTATGCTAAAACTGAAAAGCACAAGGGAATCAATGATCTGTGCAGATGTAGTTTATCAAGCGAGATGAGACTTATGAAGCTTTTTAAGAATAATAATGTAGAAATATATACAAAATGTTATTATTGTTAAAAAAAACAAACAAGCAGAATAAGAAATAAAACAAAATGAAAGTGCTTCTGGTGATTTGCATTTTCAGTTGAAGGAGAATACCAGTAAGAACACAGACCTGCAGCACCAACTGGAGAAAGCCAAGCAGCAGCACCAGGAGCTGCAAGCAGTGCAGCAAAACACCAATGGCAAACTGTGTGAGGCTCAGGTACTGCTCTGAGTTTGGATTATTATTTAAAGCTCCTGTGTGTACAGGCTTTAGAAGATTATAACACATTTTACATTTTCTGATAGTAAAATCAGTACATCTTAATAAACCCCCCACAACATAAAACAGCAACAGAAATAAATAAAAGCAAAATGCCAGATACAAATGTTCTTCTGTGTTGGGTTGTCTTTGTGCTGTAGAATGACCTGGAGCAGGTGCTGCGTCAGATTGGGGATAAGGACCAGAAGATCCAGAACCTGGAGGCGCTGCTGCAGAAGAGTAAAGACATTGTGAGCCAGTTGGAAGCTGAGAGAGAAGATTTATGTGCCAAGATCCAAGCTGGGGAGGGAGAGACTGCTGTCCTTAACCAGCTAAAAGAGAAAAACCATGCACTACAAGAACAGGTAGATGAACACACACACACTAAAACTACTACTACAGTTATTAACTAACTCCACATAGAAAGGCCACATGTAGATCACATTAATGACAGGGAATAACTGGTCACCCTTAAGACCATAATCTTTTCTGTATTTGGTGATAAAAAGGTGACACAGTTGACAGACAAGCTAAAGAACCAATCAGAGAGCAACAGGCAAGCCCAGGATAACCTACACGAGCAGGTCCAGGAGCAGAAGACCCTCCTGCGTTCAGCCCAGGACCGAGCTCACACACTAGACACCTCGGTCAATGAACTCTCTACCCAGCTCGCAGACAGCAAGGAGAAAGCAACACAGCTGGATGCTCAGGTAAGTATGTCTGTGTTATACATGTTTAATAGCACATAATGGTATAATTGTTCATATTTATAGGACTGTAAAATGCTGTCCTGCAGATGTTGGCATTTGATAGTTAGAATAACAGATGTTTTGTTTCTCTTCAGCTGAAGGCAAAGACAGAACTGTTGCTGTCAGCAGAGGCAGCCAAGGCTGCTCAGAAGGCCAACCTGGAGAACAGCTTAGAGACTGCTCAGCATGCACTACAGGACAAACAGCAGGTTAACTTTGTTTTTAGACCACTGATACTAAAATGTCTCTAAATACACTAGTGCTCCTTGTAGTATACCACTTTTATTCCCTGTGTAGCAAATAACTCTTTGACTTTTCTATGCTTTTTCACTTCTTTTTTTTTATCACTTCTATTCTGCCTCCTCCCTTGTCTTATGTAGGAACTTAACAAAGTTCAGAAGAAGGTGGAGGAGCAGAACCAAAGGCTAAAGGAGAGACAGGAGCAGTGCACACAGCTGGAAACCAGTCTGAAGGATTGCAAAGACAAACTGCTGGCCTCAGAACAGCATGTAGAGCAGCTTGGGGGACACAGTAAGGTTTGTGTTAAGTCTTTATTTGCCTGATATTGGGTAGAGGATAATTTTTACATTTTTCCTACTTGCAATGCCTCAGTGTACTTAAATTGTTCCTTATAAATGATTCTGATGTTTTAATCTGACAGAAACTAGAGTCACAAGTTGGGGAGTTGCAGGCTGCACGGGATCAAGTGCAGCAGGAAGTGCAGAAGCTGCAGAAGGAGGGCTCAGAATTTAAGCGGAAAACTAAGGAGCTGCAGTGTTTGCTGGAGACCGAGAAAGCAGGGTGAGATTGTGCATACCAGTGCATTAGTTAAGATAAAATAAATGATTACGATTTTCAGGTGTTTTTTTTTTGTTTGTTTATTTATTTTTTGTTTTATTTTGTTTGTTTGTTCTACTACAATGTAATAAATGACTTGTTGTTTTATTGTTAAGGGCTGCAGCTCTACAAGAGGAATTAAAGAAAAAGGCAGCTGCTTTGAGTGATATCCAACAGCAGCTGGAGCACTGTGAGCAGGATAAAGCTGTTCTGAAGGGGAACCTGGACAAGGCGACTCAGGAGGGAAAGACTCAGTATGCCGAGCTGGACAGGAAAGTTCAGAGTCTGGCAGCAGACCTGGAAAAGACCCAACTGGAGAAAGAGGCTCAAAGAAAGAAGCTCGTCTCTACACAGGACAGTCTAGGAAATGCTAATAAGGCACTGAAGGAGAGTCAGAGTCAACTGGATATCGAAAGGAAGAAACATAAATCAGCCATGGAGGAGCAGGTAGGTTCAGTAGACTGTAGACACAGCCCAGAAAAATTTAGCATTATTTGTCCTGTCTTCAACTTTGAAAAATTAGTCCTGTAACACAAGTAAGAACTACAAACTACAACATCATCAGTTCATCGCTCAAACAAATCTGATTAATTGCCAGGAAAAATCCAACGAAAAGGCCAGACAGGAGCTTCTTAAGAATAATGAGTCCATCACCAAGTCAATGAAAAAAACTACAGAGGAGTTGGAGCAAATAAGAGAGGTAAGCGTATAGAAAACAAATGGAAGACCAAGCAGTATCAGTCCAAATTATTTTGAACAACTTAAAACTAACCTGTGTCTACAAATGTCAGGCAGAGAAAAAACTAAAAGTGCATCTGACGTCATTGGAGCAGCAGCACTCAAAGACTCTGGAGACACTGAAGGAAAAGCAGAATGAGTTGGAGAAGCTGCAGGGACAACTAAAGATGACCCAGGGGTCCTTTGAAGAGGAGATGAAAAAACTGAACGGTCAAATAAAAGAGTTACAAGGTGTCATTCTGAAGAAGGTAAGCATTTTCAATGACAGACGTGTATTTTCTTACACCATAGAAATGTACTGTGGTTATACTTCTAGAGGACTGATATTGGCTGTATTTGCACAGGTTTGAGTAATGATAATTACCTTGAGGCCTCACATGTATATATGTGTATTATGAATGTGTATATTTGTCCCGTATCTCCAGGTAGAGGAGGAGAATAAGCTGAGGGCCCAGGTTTCAGGACTGGGTCAGGAGCTGACCTCTGAAAAGAGCTGGAGAGCTGAGCTGCAGAAGGCTTTGGAGCAAAGTCAGGAAAGCTTCAGTAACCTTCAGTCTGACTTCTACGGCAAAGAGTCGGAGGTTTCTGCTCTACGTCAAGACCTCAAGGTACATTAATGCAGGGCTGGTTGGAAGCGGCAGAGGCTGATAATGGCTTGATTCTGAAACAGAGGTTGCATTAATACAGACTTCAGTTTGAGCTTATACTTAGCCAGGAAGTACAGAGATGACTGTTGGTGATTCTGACTTTAAAAAAATGAACACAAGTTATCTGAGGAGTTTCTGCAACATCACTTCTGGTTTTAATGATTATCTCCGGACCCTTCTGTAGGTAGTAGGTGATTTTTGACCTATGTCTGGTTCTAGGCATCAGAGGAGAAGCTGACCTTGGGCCTGGAGGAGCTGGCTGCTAACCGAACTCATCAGACAGGGTTGGAGGCTCAGATTCAAGAACTGAAGACGAGCAGAAGCTCAATGGAGCAGGAGCTTTCCAAACGGGACCAGAATATCCAACAGCAGGAACAGACACTGAAGGAGCTAGAGAAGCAACAGGTCAGACATATAGATTTACACACTTACACTACATCACTTGTTGTGATTAAGATTATTGATTCTAAATTGAACCTTCTTGCTCAGGGTCAGGTTAAGGAGGAACAAGAGAAAGAGAAGAGAAAAGTGGAGGACTTGAACAGAGCCAAGAGTGTCCTGGAAAAGAGTAACAGCAAATTAACATCTGAAATGAAGGCACTAACAGAGAAGAGTGAGAAGGTTAGTTATAACATCTCTCTTGGTTTGAAGAGAGAGGCTTAAATTCAAACAACTCAGAAAGTTTGCGCTGATGTAGATGATGACTGATTATTCTTATTATAGACCCAACAAGCCTTTTCAACAGCTTGTCTAGTTTCTTTCTGTCGGCAGCTTGATAACTGCACCGATGCATTAAAAATTTCTGATGCCACCGAGTCATAAAAAAGTTTGCGTGTACTGCACCAAAGGAGATACCACTTCTTTCCTCATACTATCAAAAGTATCTCCTACCTCACTGTGCTTGAGGTTACATACAGTGTCTGCTGCTTCTCAGGAGCTGGGCGAGCTGCGGGAAGCCAAACAGCTGTTGATCCAGCAGAAACTGGAGCTGCAGAGTCAGGTGGAGGCGGTGCGGGGTGACCTCGAGCAGGAGCAGAAAGACCACCAGGCCACCAGGGACAGCAGGAGCCAGAGAGAGGAGCAGCTACTCACACAAATCAAGGATGTCAAGGATCAGTTGGTAGGCTCACTTTACTAAGTTTAATTTCAATGAATGAAGTGTCATTCACTTTCCTTTTTGTGAATGATCAGTGTTTTTTTTTTTTTTTTTTTCAATAGGGCGCAGAGAAGAGAGCCAGAGAGGAGCAGGTGAAGCGTGGAGAGGAGGCAGAAGCGAAGCTGGGTGTGCAGGTGACGGCTCTGAATGAGAATGTGGCCACGCTGAAGCGAGAATGGCAGGGCAGCCAGAGGAGAGTCAGTGAACTGGAGAAGCAGACAGACGAGCTGAGAGGAGAGATTGCGGTGCTGGAGGCCACTGTCCAGAACAACCAGGATGAGAGACGGGCTCTTTTGGAAAGGTGCGTGGATATAACTTCCTGACTAACACACCACCTTGCACGTAATGACTTTTTGTTCTAAAGTGTATTGTAAGCCTTCAAAGGGTTTTGAATGTGCTTCACTGGATTTAAGGCTTAGTGGTGTATGGTAGGCATCAAGATGATGTTAAAGAGGAAACTGACAGGATTTTCTTAATGTTTTATGATTTGGAAGAACAATTTATCTAACACATAAAACAAGCACAAAAACAATTCTGCTATTATTAAAGCCATTGTTATTATAAGACTGACTACATTACAACATTGTCACCCTGAGCTCCTGAGCTTTGCTTCAGGGAAGTTTTACCCACTTCTCTAATACAACTTGAATTCATTCATTTACAGTCTTAATTTTTCAACAACTTCATTTCCGTGTGCATAACAGATGATAATTAAATATTAAACTCATTAGCCCTGTCAAGTGTGTTGCATGTATCACCACACCAAAGGAAAATGTAAGATCACTAACTGCTAGGAACATGTAAGATGTGAGGAGCATAATAGAATAGATAGACCACAGAATAATAGGCTGCATAATAGAACAGACAGAATATGAATCAGCAGGCTCAGGTCTGAACATGTCCAGTATTTATTTCAGTGGAAAAATCTATCGTTAGAACAACTACAGGGCAGTTCTGCTGCATTGAACAAAGTTCTTGTACATAAAGTACATAAAAACATCTAATTTCCAAGCCTGAAGAGTAGATAGCTGTTGACAAATCTCATTTTCATGGAGTCTCCACCCTCAGCTGTCATTAGGGTGCAAGCTGAGTGAATGTATTTAGTTTATTTTTTATTTCTCTGTTGCATTAACTTAGCATTGTTTTCATAAAGATTATTTAAATTTGATATCCAGCAAATGTGTAAACTCTGAAATAAGGCAGATGCAGCAGTGACAGCACAGAGCTGTGGTGAAGAAAAATCACCCAGAGGACAGAACCATTATTCCTCCAAGAACTGTGCCTTGAAAGTATTAAGAATCCAATTATGCAGCCAGCCAAGTCGAAGTGGAAGGAAATTCTCCTGAGCCCCTAATTAACATGAACACACGAATGTAATCTGCGGCTGTGTTTCAGGTGTGTGAAGGGTGAGGGTGAAATAGAAAAGCTGCAGGCTAAAGTGGTGGAACTGAGGAGGAAGCTGGACGACACGACAGCAGCCATGCAGGAGCTGGGCAGAGAAAACCAGTCGCTCCAGGTTTGTCTCAAAACTTTAGCCTTAGTGGAATTGTACAGTAAAAAATAAAATGATTGATAGAAACACTATAGTACAGATATGTCTTGCAGTGATTGTCAGCAGTTGGTGTTGGGATGTGACTCCTGCTGTTTGTGCTTTTAGATCAAGCAGTGTCAGACGCTGACCAGGAAGTGGGCAGAGGATCACGAGGTGCAGAACTGCATGGCCTGTGGCAAAGGCTTTACTGTCACTGTCAGGAAGGTAGAGAAGTTTTCTGGAATGTTTTTCTCAAAGGTAACACGTTGTGACATCTGCCTTATCTTAAGTATGTTATTAAGTGTCTGCTTTGTATCTCTGTCCTCTGGGCATATCCAGCATCACTGCAGACACTGTGGAAACATTTTCTGCGCCGAGTGTTCATCGAGGAATGCGCTCACGCCGTCCTCTAAGAAACCAGTGCGGGTGTGTGAAACGTGCTACGAGGAGCTTCAAGGCTGATTTCCCTCTTGTCCTCCTCAGCCACTTCCCTCCCTCTCCCACTCCAGCAGGCAGAACAAGGCGTGTCTTTGTCGTATTCAATGTGCACTATAAAGGACAGGCCCAGTGCAAAGACTCCCACCTGCATTGACTTCTGGCTCTGGTATTGAAGGAAATAAGCAGAGACCACCAGAGTCATGTGACAGGATGATGTGGGATTGTCTATATCTGTTTTTGTGCCTTTGCTACTCCTGTTGTGCGCTAGCGAGCGGACACAGCGAGAACTAAACACCACGCATCTCTTTAAGTTCATATTCACATCTCCATCATTGTTTGCCATCATTAGCAGTTGCAAGTTGGCTGCTTTTGTCTGTTGTGAACTGTCTGGCTTCTGTCGCCATGACGTTTAAGGTCAGACTGACACTGCAAGACTGACTGGAAAAGTAAATATTGTAAAAGTGATGAATTACCGCTGCCCTACAAAGATAAATGCAGGTAACTATTTAGTTTAAGAAATACTCTGTTGTCCAGCTGCACATAAATCTGACCTGAACCTTTGAAGTCAGATTTTCATAGCAAGAATGTTAAAAATTGAAGTAACCAATAAGTATAAAAATATTTTTGCAGGGATTTAGTAATATAGAACAGATTTTAAACCTAAGAATATGTTTTATGTTTTGTGTAAGTGCAACACAGCAAAAGGGAAGTAATTACAGCTTCAGGTTGTAGGAGCAAAAAGCATTTTAATTATAAATCTCCAACTGTATAGAATACTATTCACTAGTCGGCTTATGCTCCAGCGTGTTTCTACACAAATTGTCTAGTCAATTACTACACGTTTCCCTTGTTGGGGCAGTGTGTTAGTGAATTTGTTGAAATTAGTGTGTTCGACCTATTTCATGACCAAAGAATGTCTGCAGAAGGAATACAGGCCAGATGAAAGCTCTGAGCTTGTTTCATATTCAGTATTTTAAAGTGTCTCTTTGAAAGCATTTGAGTTTTAGGTCACAGGGTCTGACCTTCATCTTAAACACAGCATGTATGACGATCTGAGAGGATTTTTAACGTGGAAACAGTTTTTGCTGTGATGCATTTTTTTCCCATGTGTTAATTTCTACAAATTGTGGTGCTTTCTGCAAACTGGTGATGCAGTCATCGAAGGTGCCTGCACATTTATTTTGAAATGTTTTTTGTCCTGCTTGTCTCCACTCAACAGTACCAACTGTTACTGGAGGTGTGTGTGTGTGTGTGTGTGTGTGTGTGTGTGTGTGTGTGTGTGTGTGTGTGTGTGTGTGTGTGTGTGTGTGTGTGTGTGTGTGTGTGTGTGTGTGTGTGTGCGTGCGCGCACGCACGTACACACACACACACACATCTCTGTGGCTGCAACCTCTGTGGCTGTGTGTGGTGTTGCTTTAACAGTGTGTGTTTTAGTGTTTAGGCCTGCTGTGTTTGTCCGCTGAGATGCACTGTATGAATGTTGCTGCTCAGATTCCAGTGTCTGTCTGGCGCATTTATTGGAGACGTCGGTCCTGCTTTGAGGTGCAGCAGTTTGTGGCAGTTGTCTGTCCAACCTGCCTGTAACACTGTAAAAGCTCATTCCTGATTTGTTATAACTTTTTTTGTTTTTGTTTGTGCAATTGTCTACATACTGGTGCAGGCGATAAAACCGTCAGCCTGGAGACGGCGCAGGCTGCACTGGCATTTTTGCATCCAGCGGCTTATTTCAGACTTAGGCTTACTGAATTCGCTCTTTACGCTTGAATTCTTATTGCAAAGAATGTCCATCTCATTTGCAAGCATTAAAAAACACCTGTCTCTTTTTTTGTCTACCTCAGATTGGCACAGGAGACACACTATTTCTACATCAAACATTGCATCATCACTTGCATTTGATTTAAAGGTTCTTGGTTTACCTGTCAAGTTGTACAGTCCCTTAAAACACAGAGATGATTTGCACCTTAATGTATTTTGGGCCTGCTCGTGCAAGAACCTAGTCACAAACATAGGACCACCAAATTTATACAGGCTTCAGCATTTCTAGCCCGGATGTACTTAACTGCTTATTAATACTAAGGCTGTTATAATTATCTTTGTAAATGTTTGTAATGAAAAAGGAAATATATAACACTTGTGGATGTAGAAACATGACATCAGTGAAATTGTGTGGATTCATCAGTCAGTCACCTGTTTTTACAAAAAGGCACCACAGACATGCACACACTGAATTGTGACTTGCTTCTTTTTGCTGTCAGTTATTATGCATGATGACTAAACTGGCCTGTGGCTTACATTTTCTCCATGTTTAGAGTCATCATACTTGGTGGTTGTGAAAGTGTGCCTTAGGCCAGTGTCTTGTATGTTATTGCTCATTGTTAGCGGTGACATGCACCATGTTTTACCAGTCAGGGTGACTTCAGTTCACTTGAAGGGAAGAGAGAAATAATGTAATTTATCTTCACATGCACCAGTTGATTTTCTAATTCATTGTCATGACAAATAAACAGTATGTTTCTATTTTCTTGTATTACATTTTTGTTTGGAGACAGACAGAGATAATTAAACTTTAAGAAATGCAGTAACCGTTCAAAAATAGTTTTTT